>NC_054385.1:19938844-19991605 GCF_017654675.1 Xenopus laevis | reverse complement strand
GGAAAACTTACACAAGTTTGAAAACCATAATTAAGCATATGGATACTGGCCTCCTTGTTTACGAAGAAGCAGCCATATTTACACAAATGCAAGAGGCTTATTAGAAATACATAGAATTTTAATAAGTTCGGCAGCTGCATACACAACTTTACCATATAGTCAGTGGGTCTCTCTAAATCACAGCGAGCCTGTAATTATTCTAGACTGAGATATCACCAACCCCGAAGAGCTTAGTGCTACACTAACAAAATAACATGGCTTATATGTATTCAATAAACCTACTGATGGGAGTCATTTTCTCATTTTGGCAGGTTTCTATGCTGCCGTGCACAGTGCTGGCCCATCTCCTTATTTGCACGAAAATGGTATCATACACTCCGGTAAGTATAGATATATATCAATACTTTTTTTTAAGTTATAGAACATTTGCAATATAAAATATAAGAGGAATATTACTGGCTTAAACTTTAAGAAGCCACGTTAATATCCTCCTATAGAGCTTGCTCACACAAGAGCATGACAACCTTCACCTTGTGGCCTTTATATGGTCGAAGATCTCCTCAAGTGACTTAAAGTTTAAAAAAAGGTTGTTATTCACGTATTATGAAACACTAATTATTTTCCCCTTTTGTGTGCCAGTGAATCTTGTCTTTTCTAAACATTTGCCGTGTATTAAACAGAAGATCTCAAGCCCGGAAAACCTGCTCCTTAGACCCAGCACACGGGTACATTCAAACTTGGCTGATTTCGGACTATGCAAAGACACGGTAGGTTTCCTCATAAACTCTACATGTCAAAAAAGGGTTGACGCTTCGTGTTATGTTTTTTTGAGACTCACTAAGTGACCTGACATTTAGCTCAGTTTCATATTAATGAGAACGCAAAGAGTGAAATTCACCTAAAGAGTAGCTTTAGCACGATCAGATTAAAAGGAGAAAGGAAAGGTGACATACAGAGTGGTGCCAAATTGTTTAGGCAAATTGAATTGTACCTCAACTTAATATTTAGTGAGAAACATAGATCGGAGTACCCCTAGAACTGTAATCTATAGAAAGACGTCTAACTGTTAATAAAACCTTTATATTCTGCATCTCCTCTAACCTGTTAGTCAGTTAGGAAAGGGGCCACATCGGACCTAACTGTTCAGTTTGTTTTGCTGACTCATCTGCAGCTCAGGATGAAACAGAAAACAAACTGTAACTGGTTCCTTTCTTGCTACTTTGAGTCTGAGCCGCTATATTGCTGATAAATAAGCTCCCACTGGTTTCCAGTTTTACTTACAACAGTTACTGTTTTGCAGAATTGGCTATGGGGACAGAACACGCAGCCTGACTGAACTATGACCTACATGGCTCCCGACAGTCCTTCCCAGGCTGCAGTAATTCAAGATCTGCAGATTGGGTGGTCTCTGGGCATCGTGTATCTTCCGAGATGCATTAGTCGACTGGGGACGTAAGTTACAAAGCTCAATAAGTCGCACTGAAATAGGTGAAATGCTACATTAAGTTGGAAAAAACATCAAACATCAATATTTAGCTCCGATCTATGGCATAGAGTAATCAGTTGTTTGTATTGCCAGGAATTTGATCACCGTTGTTAGGGAATATAAATATTCACGATATACTCAAAGCCTATCTTATAAAAAGCCCTAATGTATAAATAGCAAAGGTTTCTGATAGTCTTCTATGGTCCAGTTACAACCTGACCTAGTTCGCTTTAATCTATAAATAACAGATTCTTTCTTATGTTTCACAATTGCGGCTTAACCATGGATGAGACCATCATTATTGGCGTCGTCTGCCCAAAGTTCCTCGGCTGCAGGACTGCAGGGCTATTTTAATACTTCAGGAGGTATAGTTACACCAGCAACGTTTAAGGGTGCACTGGGTGTGGTTATAACCCGTGATCATGCAAATAGGTAGCACTAATCCTATTGTGCAGTCTAACAGTATTTAAGCCTTTATGAGCCATCTAACTTGGCACACAGCACTGCAACAAAGCTTATCTACTAATGGTTTCTCTCTTTTCTTCTTTAGCTTTTACCAGGTGATGGACCCAATGGATGCGGCTGGGTCTCTCCAGCGAAGGAAGCTAGCAAGCGTGAGACTAATGTTTCATCATTTCTTTCGAAGTTCACTTCAGTCAATTTTTTGCTAGCTTACCCCCAAAAATGAACTAAAGACAGCATGCGACAACAAGAAATTAAAAAGAATCGTTTTATATTGTCTATTAACCAGACGCATTGACTGGACCCTGGCTTTGGTACAGAGAAAATTGCAGCCCCCATTCTACCGGAGGACTTTGACTTTCCTCCGACGTATGGGACACCCATGTATGAACATTCTTACTTCTTAACACCTCCCTCCGAGGTTCCTTGGCAATAAGAACAAGAGATCGCCGATGCCTTTTGGGAGCCTTCAGATCTATTCCCGCCAATAGTTAAGAGCTGCCGTGATTCATCCTGCAACGCAAAAATCATTGCCATCACCCGCCGTTGACAAGAAGATGGGGACACATGAAAAATGGCACATCAAGGTCATCTTGCTTGCTTTCTCTTCCGATCCAGAGCAATTAGCGTACCCCTCCTCCTTTCCACCATAGCGTCCGACCAGCGGTGCCCTATCTCCTTATCTACCGTTTCCAGCTCCACCGGCACGGTTGCCCTCCCTTCCTACTAAAATATTAGCATCAATAAACAGGAGAGCGCAACTTAAGCCACCTCGCGTAAACCCTGCATTCCTTTTCACTCCATCCCACAAGTGCTGCAGAAAGCCACATAATTTGTCGTCTGTCTGCAGCTGCTGGGGCATCCACAATGGAATGAAACGGAATGCAGCATCACCGAGGCCTGCCTATCTTAACGGTGCTCCACTGGTTTAAAGCTGCCATATTGCCTTACCCGTAATTCCACTGCCGGGTGCCTCCCTTTCCACCTAAAAATACTGGTTTCATGGGCAGATGCCACCTAAGCGCCACTCCGGTAAGTCCCTGCATTCCATTTTCAACATCAATCCCTCAGTTGCAGAAAGCCGGGTCTGCAAGCTCGTGTCTGGGTGCCAGTTCTCCACACTGGAATGAATGGACATGCAGCATTCACACACTAGAGCAGACTTAATGGCGCTCAATGCGTAATTGCTTGCCATATTTGCTTTCTTTTTCGTTTTCCTTCATTTCGCAATTCCACCAGCATTGTCCCCCTCTTATACACCTTACATAGTATCATAAAACTGGCAGCAACCATTTAGCCACTCGGTAGACTCTGCCATTCCTCTTCAACTTCCATCCCTCAGTGTGTGCAAATGCCGGCAGTGTGAGGCATGCTCTGGGTTCAATGGAATGGATTGGCGAACTGGCAGCATATCATCTAGCTGCAAACGGTGCTCATTGTTACGTGAGCCCTTATTGCTTTTGTTTCCCTTCCTGCCACTGATAATTACCCACCACAGCAGTCCCTCCCTTCCCATCTTAAATGATGGTTCAATTAAGACAGAAGCCCCTTACAGCCACACATGGTAGACCTATTACCAACCTTTCTTTTCTCTCCACATCCCTCAGACTGCAAAAAAGCCGGGTTTGCACAGGCTGCAAGGGAAAAGGAAAACTCGGAATGCACTAAGTTCACCTAGCAGCCTAAGGCGCTTCACTGTTCGTATGCTCGCCATATTCCAGATCTGTTTCCTTACCCTCCTTTTCTCCTTGCATAAATATGGCAAATTGTGGAATCTCGGGAGCAAATCCGCATTCTGCCGTAAGGACGAGTCCAGGAAGGACCACTTTTCTCCCTCCACCAACAGGGTTTTTGCCTTTCCTCTGGCAATCAAAATTAGCCACTATTCTATCTATAATTAATTATTAATAAAGCTGTGCGTGTTCACAGATTTAACCATCACGTCTTGCGGGAGTCTTTATTCTGCGGTACTAAAGCTAGGGGTAAACTCATAAGAGGTGGTCGAGGCGTGAGACATGAATGAATAAAACAACTAGGGGGTTTAAAAAAACTTCGGGACAAAAAAAAGTTGTTTTTTTTTTCACTATTAAAACTCTGCAATTTTTAGTAAAAAAAAAGAATCACAAATTGTTTCAGGATTTTTTTCTACCGATGCGAAAAAGTCTGGCAATCCGAAAATCCGGCATCTCATATCTGACGAAGGTTATTGTAATAAATCAATGCGCTGAAGTCCAGAAGTATAGTGCGCTAATCATATGCATAAATACCAAAAATTTAGTGAATATCCGGGAAAAGGAGGGGGCATTCTTTTACCTGTGTGTGTAAATGGCAAGCAATATGGGCAGGGCTACCTGTGGAGGTAAAAGAGGGGTGGGCGGCGCGGTTGACCCATGTAACGTGGCGGCTAACGGCGGACCGGGAGGGCTGCATTGTGTGTGGTCACAAGGGGTGGGTTGGACTGCCTGTGGTGCGGTAAAAAGGGAGGGCGGACTCCCTGTGTGGGTAATAGGGCCTATAGGCGGTCAAGTTCCCTGGTGCTGGGTAGCAAGGGGCAAGGGTGGGCCTCCTGCTGTGCGTAAAAGATAGGGTAGGACTTGATTGCTACAAGTCTCTGCTAGGAGTATAACAAGCCACCAGGGTACAACTGTGGCCAAATTACAGTCAGAATATTTTCAAGTGTTTTTCTGAAAAACTGAGTTCATTCATAAAAGGAAATCAAATGTTAGCAGAGCCACTACAAATGCATATGGCCATTCCCTTCTGTCCTCCGCAACTCTTTTAGCATTTGTCGCACACTCTAGCTTACTTCATGTTCGCTCGGTGCAATTTCACTATCCCTAGGCCGCTCTCCAAGCCCAAACAATCAGCAACAAGCATTCCCTAATTAGCGCAAGAAGCACCACCAGTTCAGCTAGCCAATGCCTTTAGGCACATTTATTTGCAGAAGAAATTGAACGCACTCGGGGTCCATTCGGCGGTCGCAATCCCCCTCCCTCCCTTGCACCCGAGGAATGGGTTGGACCCCGAAAGCTTGTGCGTTCACCACTTCTGCAAATAAATTGCTGAAGGCATTGCCTAGCCTGAACTTGCTGCTGGCTTCTTCCCTTCCTCTGTCCCTGCACAAACTGTTGGAAAAACCTAGGGAGCCCTCCAGCCATCAACGGATCTCCACTGTCGCTGAACAAGCGATTCTATCTCTATATATCAGCATGAGAGCTTGTTGAAGATGTTTGAATTCTCTCCACTGAATCATTAATTTTACGGTAACAGGACTACTACCATCTAGATAGCTTTAAGAAGGGGTTGGATCGCGTGTTTAGCAAGCTAATGGAATACAGGTTACTGAAGATAGCTACAAGGCAATCAGGACAAATTGATGGAATTGTGTCTCCATTTTTCAATCTATCGTGCACATATGTTACATAACAAACACATTTCTATAGTAAGTACATATTCTAACATTGACTTATGGTACACCATATCAACTGCAAATCACAATGCGCCATTGATGGGGAAGCTTAAACTGCCTTTTCCAATTCAGTACCCATGGACCAGCACTCTGTGGCTGCAGCCCTATTGAGGACACCACCTGGGTTGGTGGCACCAAGCTGTCACAAGCAAAGAGCCAGTTCCTATACAAATCAGATAACCATTTTTATGTCATTATCCTATTAGATAATCCTGATACTAGGCTGGCTCCTGTGGTCGGCACGTATACGTATAGGGTTTACCTAAGTATGCTTCCACCTTGCAACATCTTATCTTCAAAATACTTATTAGGTACCAAGATAAAAACACCTAAATATGAAAGCCTGGGCCCCGCTGAACAGTTTTATATCAAATATTTGTAAAGTTCTACCTAAGCATGTTGTTTGTAAGGGCCCAAAATGAAAGACACCCCATTAAGCTCTTATTACTTACCTGAGAGTGTCCCAGGAAATGTCTTCCTCTGTCTTCTGATCTCAATTCTATCCCTTCTGCTTTATCCTTTCTCTTTCTTCTCGCTTCTTACTGCATATTTCTGATAAATGTATGAAAATTATCTAATTACAAAAAACGAAATCAGGGTTTTTTGGACTACTTGAGCTTTCCCAAATCTACTATAATTTATGTGCAATCCCACTTTTGTTGAAAAGATATAGACTAAAAAAATAAAATTTCCTATAGAAATCCGTGGCGGAGGGTGGGAGGGTTTTTAAAAACAAGAAAAAATAGGCACCCCAAAACCATGCCGGCCTAGGCACAGGCCCTCGGGGCCTATATATAAAAAAAGCCCTGCACATATACATCAAGAAGAATATAACGACTACATGTAAAAAAATATTTTTTTCATGAATTGTTTTCCCAGGGGACACAATAATCTATAAACAGAAAACTGGAAAGAAGTGTTAAATATAAAGATACAATATCTTAACCCCTAAACAACCTCTAAAGAAAACACCATATCTGGATTTTGGTCATTTCTTTGGGCTTTGGCAGCAAATACATGTGTATTCAATTTACATGTTTAGAAATACCATTAACCTTGTCTGTCAGTACAGGTATGGGACTTGATCCGGAACCTGCTATCCAGAAAGTTCCCAATTATGGAAAGTCTGTCTCCCATTCAAATAATCCAATTTTTAAAAAAATAATTCTATTCTCTGTAATAGTAAAAAAGTACATTGTGCTTGGACCCCAACTAGATATAATTAATCCTTATTGAACCTTCTGTTGGGTTCATTTAATGTTTACATGATTTTCTAGCAGACGTAAGGTATGAAGATCCAAATTTTGGAAAGATCTGTTATCCAGAAAACCCCAGGTACTGAGCATTTGGATAACAGGTCCCATATCTGTATTACATTTCTCTTTAATCCTGTTAGAAAGCATTTTAAAAAGTGCTGCCAAAACTTGTTGGTAGTACAGTATATGAATAAATAATAAGCTTTGGTTAAACAGCATCTGTCAGTGACATTAATAATTACAGCTTTTTTCTCATTCGATTAAATAAACAGCACGGGTTGCCCTGGTTTTTGTGTTTGTAGCAAGAAGTGTCATATAATGAGCTTACTATATGAGTACTATATGACGTGAACAACAAAAAGCCACAAAACAAACTCACAACGAGAAAATTCCAGAATGCTCTTACCTTGGGTTTTTCCAGATAACGGATCTTTCTGTAATTCGGATCTTCATACCTTGTCTACGAGAAAATCATGTAAACCATTAAATAAACCCAATAGGCTGGTTTTGCTTCCAATAAGGATTAATTATGTCTGAATTTGGATTAAGTATATGCTACTGTTTTATTATTACAGAGAAAAGGGAAATAATTTTTAAAAATGATCATTTGGAGTCTATGGGAGACAGCACTTCTGTAATTTGGAGCTTTCTGGATAATGGTTATCCAGATAACGGAAAACAGATGCATTAGTCAATGTATATCAATGAGCTGCTGTGTATCAGTGGGTGTCGTCCTTCAATAGGGTCACATGAAATCTGTCACATCGGTGCACTACCAGGTCAATAAATGGGTTGAATGTCATTCATTTGTTTCTCTGCCAAAACTACAGAATGAAACCCACCTGCCCTGACACTTTACGGTTCCCCTTCTCTCCTCTTTATATAAAAAGCCCCAGTGTTCTCATAAGGTGTCACAAAGCCGTACCTTTTCCCCAATTCATCTACAGATTGGATGCAGATCCTTCCCATAGTTGCAACTGTAGAGCATCCAAAGGCAGCCAGTGTAACTGTCCATCTGACGCAGAATGAGCTCTACCTGTACATACAGGTATAGGATCTGTTATCCGGAAACCGTTATCCAGAAAGCTCAGAATTACGGGAAGACCATCTCCCGTAGACTCCATTTTTATCCAAATAATCCAATTTTTTTAATTTCCCTTTACCTCTGTAAAAAAAAAAACAGTTCCTTGTACTTGATCTAAACTCAGATATAATTAATCCTCAGTGAAACAAAACCAACCTACTGGGTTAATTACTGCTTCAATTATTATTAAATTATAGAATTTACGGTATGCAGATCCAAATTACAGAAAGATCCTTTGTCCGGAAAGCCCCATGTTGCAAGCATTCTAAACAGGTTCCATAGCCGTATATCTTTCACACTAGGTTTCATGTGCAGGAGACAGTTGATATGGAACATACCATTAACAGAAAAACGTGGCCTCTCAGGCCAGACACAAGCAGCGCAGTACACTTTCTATTAAACAGACAAGTAATCCCCATCCACGCTATTATTCACACAGCTGCTCCGTGACGGATTTCTCCAAGGGCGGGGAATATGGTTTCATATAAAACCTACAGGGATTTGGCCTGCACCACTGCTACTATTTCTGCTGTGCAAGTGTGAGGAAATTTCACCTTAATGCCGCAGGCAAACGCTCGGAGAGAAGCAACACTGATCCCTTGACTGCTTATATCGAAAACGAAAACGGCCCTATTTATCTGGGGGAAAAAACTTTTGTGTTTTTTTTAAATACATTTCGGCTTGGTCTTTTTTTTATTCAAATTTCGACCCTTGATAAATCTGCCCCTTATTTGATACATTTCTCAGCAGCGTCTCTGGAGTATTAGCAACTATTGTATCAATTCTAACAGCTGCCTTTGATGAAACTCAGAGATAAGAAATGTATCCATAAATGTATCAACATAGAACAGTTTGGGGGTCGGCGACCCCCTCCCAGAGCTGCTTTTGAGGGTGAAAAATTACACTTTACACTTCTTTTCACAAATAGAAAATAGAAAGTATCGGAAAAAGTCGTTATTTCTGGAGATCTAGCTGAAAACAAAACCAGTTGTTTGAAGGTGAACAACCCCTTTAATGGAACCAGGGATTCTGCTGATCAGGGACAAAGATAAGAAATGTATCAACTAAATTTCATCAATTTAGAACAGTTGACAGGGTCGCGACTCCCCTCCCAGAGCGGCTTTAGAAGGAAAAAAAAATGTCACTTTACATTTCCAAAATAAACAGACACACATAGAAAGTAATTGGAAAAAGTCTTTATTTCTGGTGAACTCTCTGAAACCAACTGAACTGAAAAAAGTGTTGGAAGAGTGAACAACCCCTTTAAAAAAAAAAAATCCTACCCTCCCCAAACTCAACAATAACATGCACAGTGGGCTTCCAGACTTATTCTTATACTAAGCTACTAAAGGTGCAAGTCCCTCGATCATATAGATACAGTACTACCACCTACTGCCCTGCCTCCAACCTATCAGAGTAAAGCAGGGCCGGTCTGGGACTAAAAAGCAGCCTGGGCAAAAAAAATCAAAGCAGCCCACATGTAAACACTCAGTGTTGTACTCATCCACTTATATATTGGGGTAAAAACTGCAAACAATTATGTGTGCATAAAGAGCTGGCTCTCTCATTTAAAGTGATACTGACATTAAAAATTTTCATTTCAAAAATATTAATCTACAATAAAATTACATATAGGTCAAGTTAATCGTTTTTTTTGCCAATACAGTAGTTCTTCTTTTGTAATTAATTATTACTAACCTGACTGTGTTGCTAAACTGACTGTCCCATCTCAGCCTCAAGAGTCTCTAATGCTAACGGAATCCTGCCCCCTCATAGAGGAACATGGGGGCAAAGAAAAGTAATGTAAAAGCATCAGGCAAATACTTTTATGCCAAATTATAAATAGCATTCAAAGATAATGTTATGATGGATATTAAACAAGGTTATGTAATGTAAAATATGTTAAAGATTCTGCAGCCTTTGTGCCTTTATATGGCCACGGAACTCCTCAGTGACTTCTTAATATCCTTATCATTTACATAGGGGTACATTATCCCTTATAATACATGAGTGATACTCAGAGTTCCCTGTATATAACTCAGCCTGCAGCCTTGTGCCTTTATATGGTCACAGAACAACCCTCAGTGACTTCTAATATCCTTATCATTACAGTAGGGGTACATTATCCCTTATAATACCATGAGTGATACTCAGAGTTCCCTGTTAACTCAGCCTGCAGCCTTGTTGCCTTTTATATGGTCACAGAACAACCCCTCAGTGACTTTCTAATATCCTTATCATTTACAGTAGGGGTACATTATCCCTTATAATACATGAGTGATACTCAGAGTTTCCTGTATAACTCAGTCTGCAGCCTTGTGCCTTTATATGGTCATAGAGCAACCCCTCAGTGACTTCTAATATCCTTATCATTTACAGTAGGGGGTACCATATCCCTTATAATACATGAGTGATACTCAGAGTTCCCTGTATAACTCAGCCTGCAGCCTTGTGCCTTTATATGGCCACGGAACCCCTCAGTGACTTCAAATTCCTTATCATTTACAGTAGGGGGTACATTATTCCTTATAATACATGAGTGATACTCAGAGTTCCCTGTTATAACTCAGCCTGCAGCCTTGTGCCTTTATATGGCCACGGAACCCCCTCAGTGACTTCAAAATATCCTTATCATTTACAGTAGGGGGTACATTATTCCTTATAATACAGGAGTGTACTGGCCTTCATATATATTTTTTTATGCATTTTCCTTATTATTCACATTGACAGGAAAACATTGTTTTTTACTGACCATGCAAAGTATTAGCTGGTTGAGAGATCCTCTAACCTCCTCCAATTTACTTTTCATTTCTGACTGGCTTCAGTGCAGCCAGCTCCACACTGACATATCCTGCACATTAATGTCTGACTGGGGGGGGCAGGGCCCACCAGGGCTGCCACATTAGGCCCACAAGGGCCCCCCTCCGTCCCAGGCCCCCTCTGTAATCCTCCCCCACCTCTCCTCAGTCGCAGGGGCCCCTCTGTAACCCTCCCCCACCCCTGCTGCTCGCACATACTGTACTTACTTTGCACATGCGATCAGGCAGGGGAGGGGAGGTGAGGAGCGTCTGTTCTGTGCAGTGGGTCTGAGCCGGCACGGCCCACCCACGCTGCTGCACATCCTCTAGATGTCGCCACCATGTTTTAACTTCTTTCCAGCCGTTAGTGTATTTCCTCGGCAGCTGGGAATATTGATGTTGCTGCTGGTTTCAGCAGAGAAGGCAGGCACAAGGGCGTGTGTCACATGGCTCCGGAAACAGCAGAGACACTGCAGCACAGTTTCTTATTAGGAGCGACGACGAGCGAGACGGGCCGGCCCACTTTAATTGAAAATTAAAGCGGCGCCCTTTCGGGCAATTGCCCGAATCACAGATTGTCAGTCCCGGCCTGGAGTAAAGTGAAGCACCCGGTAACTGCACAATACATATGGATGAAAATCTTTTTTTAGACTGGTAGAATAAATACCCTGCTTATGTAGCTTTTAACTTTAGAAATATAGCGCTTTCAGTACAGAGATACAATTGCACAAACAATGCAATATCAGGACTATTGAACCATATGCATCAGACCCAAATACTGGGACATTTATGCTATGGCCATAAAATCAGCGACTCAGTAAGGCAGAAAGTCTAATGTGATTACATAACATTTTGAGGATTTTTCGCTCTCCAACCGACAAAAACAAAAGAATTCAGCTCCCCACTGAAAGTGAACTATATACAGTCACTCCAAATACTTTGAAGAATGGGAAAATAAGGATGCTGTCAAGTTTTTTTTAAAAAATGAATCAGTTAATAGCGCTGCTCCAGCAGAATTCTGCACTGAAATCCATTTTTCAAAAGAGCAACAGATTTTTTATATTCAATTTTGAAATCTTGACATGGGGCTAGACATATTGTCAGTTTCCCCAGATGCCCCCAGTCACCCCGAAAGTCGAAACAAACGATCATCCGTGCCAATCTAACCTGCAACTAACCATTTCAAATTAATATAAAGTAGTAAAAACAACAAATCAGATGATGCTCTGATTGATGAATTGACTGGCAGCAATCGTACGGAAGTTAAGTCTGACAAAAAGCAGTGTATTGACAGATAGGGAATACATACAGAGATATTAACTTTGGCGATATGAATCCTTTTAACCAATCCCATCGACCGATCAAACATGGCATGGAAAATGTGGAAAATCCACAAAAGGTCTTAAAATTTAGTAGGGATAGTATCTTTGCATTTATGGCCCAGCTTTTTTCTCTCCATACATAAACCCTCCAGTTGTTATATAAAACTAACCACTAGGGTACTACAACCTGTCAATTAAAAGAAACAATTTCCCTTCCTCTTCAGAGTGTATACGAAAGATTCAGCTCAAGTGAAGGCTCACTAAAATGCATCTACCCTATGCCATGACAATTAAACAATTATTGGGTGACATATCAATTTTATTATGAAAATAACAGAATGAAGAGTCACTAGAAACTTGTGCTCTCATCTTTTTCACTTCGACATTAGAAAAAAAATACCACTCTGACGAACAAACTAGCTCTCCCATGGGGACAAATTCAACTAACTTCCGGAAAATTGGCCAGCGACGGCTTCACTCACATTTGCCGCACTTCGCCAGACGAAAGTTCATCAGGACAACGCTAATTCAATAAAATGCGAAGTTGCGTCCAAGGCGCCAAACAATGCGCGAAGTTCGCTAGCGTTAATTCGGCAAGCAAAGCGAAGTTGCGCTAGCATTGGCTAATTTGCAAACGGCGGGAAGTTAAAGTTGAATGGATGTATATGTTGCAGCAAATACATTTTACACTACACAAGCCTGGGAATCCTTAATAAAATAAAATAAAGTTGTTATATTGCCCTACACATGACCCAGTGATATAGTTTATGTGCAATTTTAGGAAATTGTAGGGGGGAAGCCCTAAAAAACTTTACCATGTTTTGCAGACTATCACCCTGAAAAACTGAAAAGTCGCCCAGCATTTTTGGGACTTAGAAAAATGTAAATTTTTTTTGAGGAAAGGCTCTATCTACTACTCATTGCACTTCGCCTGGTCCGAGCTGGCGAAGGCAAGTCTGGCGGCAAAAAGTAAACGGTCAGTTAAACCGGTCAGAAAATCGCCTGGCGTTAAAAAGTATGAAGTAGCGGCTACAGTCTATCTCTTCGCAAGCGAGCAAACTTACGCCAGTGCTGTTAGTAAATCGGCTGAGTACCTAATGACGACGCGCTGGCGTATTTTCGCAGGGTTAGTAACTTTGCACTTATATATCCACATGCGGCCAAAGCTTTAGTCCCTAGAAAATGGAAGTCAAGTGAAACCACTTCTTTTCCCGAAAGGCTGTACAATTATATGAGCTACAATTACACAACGACATTGTAATCAATTTACTGAGCTTTCCACTGGCGATGTCTGCAGTAGCTCATAACTTGTTGTTTTACTTGTCTTTTAAGTGATATGTAAACAATTTCTTTTAAACACAAAACGCTGTACAATGTTACCCCCCGGCCACTTCTTTCTATTCTGCGCAGCTTTTCCCCTAAAACTTGTGAAAATCAATTAAAATAAATATTTAAATACAAAAAAAACAAAAAAAAACCACTCCAACCAACAGGCGACAGTGAAAAAAGGGTATTGGATCTAGGCCATCTATATTTTATTGCTATGAACGTAACCTAATTTAAACACAGGATCGTCTATCCCGGAATCCCATCTGGTCCAGAAAGCCTCCAAATTACAGGAGGCCCCTGTTTCTACACTATAGACTCCAATTTATCCAAAGATCAATTAACAATTTCTTTTTTTAACTTGCTTCATTTTTTCACACGGAAAATAAAACAGAGATTGTTACTTGATCCCACCTAAGATTATAATCTACTCCTGTATTGAAGCAAAACCAGCCTATGGGTTTCACTTAATGCTTTAAATGGACAATTCTATTTCAGGGGAGCACAAGGTATAGAGATTCCAACATTACGGGAACAGTCCATTATCCAGAAAACCCTAGGACAATATCCCTCAACATTCTGCCGATAACAAGTCCCATTCCCTGAATATGTTATAGGACTGAAACCTACTAATCATAAAAGTCATTCCATATCATCACAAGAGAAAATATTTCAGGGGAATCTTCCTTAAAAAACAGCTAGATGCGCTTTTCATTGCTCCACCTGAACCAGAATCATTCAATCGCACAAGTATATCCAACTTACATCTACCCACCTTAGCAGACTCAAATAACTGTCCCATTACCTTTACTTCTCCGCATGATATGATACAATCAAGGTCCAGTCCTGTTTCAATCGTCATCAAGGGAGTTTCAGAGAAACCTTTTTGCTCTGGTGCTAAGAAAAGTTTTCTAAGTCCATACCTTAATCAGGCCCACATCTGCCACCTGTAGCCAAAGACCCCCAACAAATGGTAAAACTCAATTCTCTTTGGACTCCCATATATACACCTCCACCCCCTCCCCACGTTACAAGTCGGCAATTAGATACTGTCATACGCATACAGGATTTTAAATGACTGGCAGACATTAGGCCAGGAACTACAGGACAGACAAGCTCCCCAGCCGCATCTTCCGGGCAAATACCACTTGCCAACTTCACGCTTTAACCTATACTACGATAATCGCTTTACTAAGACTGGCCCAATTCTAACACAACTTTTCCAATTGGTCTTTCCATATTTATTTTTTTTAATCATTTTTAAACACGATTTGCCCTTTCTTCTCTTTGACTCTTCTCCAGCTTTCAACAAGAGGAGGTCCAGCGACCCCATCCTAAAAAGACCAATTGGCTCTGTTAGGGCTACACGATTTATGGATGCTACTTTTTAGTTCTAACTCTTACTATTCAGGGCCTCTCCCTCATTCATTTTACAGTCTCTTATACAAATCCAATGCCATGGTTGCTATTGGTAGCTGGGGCAATATTTCGGGACCCAAGCAACCAAGCATTGCTATAATGACAAACACCTGCCAAGCTGACTGAAAATAAATAGCTAAAGGAACTTCAAAACCCCACCAAATAAATAAAAAATTAAAAACCAACTGCACAATTTGTCTGAAATTATCACTCCTCTACATCAAACTCTTAAGTAACTCCAAACGGTGGACAACACACCCCTTAAATACTATCTAGCAATTTAAAGCCAGTGTTAGAGACCTCCAACGAGCTTCCCGTATCGATATCCTGACCGACAAGTCAGGGCACTTATTGGCCGGGCTCAAATCATTGCCCGGTAGACGATCCAGGACTGCCATTCAGTCAGTGATGCGCTTGATCCAACCTCCGCGTTTTCTCCTGGTTATGATCCAATCGTTGGGCCCTAGGGCCCATGATTCGCCCACCTCCAATATCGGGAATAGCTAAGGACCATCGGGGGACCCAACGATCCGAGCTCGACCACACGACCGCGGAATATCCACTATGTATGGACAGTTTTACATACAAAAGCCAAATCACCCCCTAAAATGTAAACAGACCAGGGACCGAATCTTGCAAATAACACAGCTTTTCACTCGCCTAATATGTATTAGAAGATTCACATTGAAAGTATGCGGGTAATATATGGCGGTATCATCACCCCAAACCAATAACAGATATCATTCTGCGGCCTGTCAACTTAGCCTTCTTGCAGCTTTAAAATTCCCTCTCACTCGCGCTAAAATGTGTTGTAAGCACCTTCTTTAAACTGCGTCACACAGACCAGAAACACCATATCGTTTTGAACCACTTAACACAGACCCCACATAACAGTTTGTATGATGCCTTTCCAACCAAAGTACTAAACGGCACAAAGCGAATATAACGGCAAAGCATCTGTCATAGACAACATACATAATAAGAAACCACCTAATGCAGGGATAAAAAATGCAACTAAAACTCTCGAAAAAAAACATCGCTGCAAAGCAAATGAACACAACAATACACTGATCCAAGCAAGGAGATTTATGCGTTCAATAGTCCCGCTGCAAATAAACCAGTAATTGGGGGAAATACAAAATGGTCTATAATGAAGGAAAAGTACATAGCTGATATTCTTTCAAATATCTATTCTATAAGATTTCATACCAAAGAACAGGGGCACATTGCATTCATTAATTTCAACATCTGCAGAACACGATCAATAGTTGCACCAGGATATAACGACCATCAACATCAAATGCAGTATTATCTCTTGCCGCTTCTCTTCGGTGCACCATAATCTCCCAACCTATACTGACTCATGCGTCATTAGTGTCGAAAGTTGAAAATCTCACACCACCGTCAACCATGCATTCGGTGGGAAGTATGTGCCGAGCGCGATGGGCGTGGGGGAGGCAGGTGAATGGCAACATCGAGAACACCTCTCAGGCTAGATAGGTTTGGTTTGTCATGCTATCAGCTGAGTAATATTCTTGAACTCCCTTCCGAAATACCAACCCAATCGTGAACCATTTGTTGCCAGCTGTAATATCTGACCCTTGTTTGTCAGTGATGTGTTGTTCCGTCTGTCAAATTGTTCGGATTCTACCTCTACCTTCATCAGCAACCATTCACGCGTGGTGTTGGATGTTTGTACTTGCCATTTTTCCAATCATCGTGCACGACGGTATCAGTAGTATTCATGCGGTCGTTCTAGCACGGTGCCGGGAGGGACCCTCGAATTGTGAAAATGGAACTTGTCTTTCCGTGGACAATCGTCTGAAATCAGTAAGGGCGTACGGGCCGGGATCCGATTTATAAGCGTTTCTGTCCCCAGCTACCATTTTGGAACACACCCTGTGGGACGAGTCCCAGTAAGGCTATGATCAACGGGCACGACCCAAATAGATGTGGCAGCACATGACCTACATCCACTCTGCTGATCTCCCCAACAGATGTTTGCTTACACAGTACAACAAAACTCACACTGTCGTTACGCGGTCCATTCTTTTATCGGAGCTTCTGTGCGTTGATAGTACCACTGGTGCAGAATTTTGTAATCAACTCTTTGAAATCCTATTGCACCTGGAGCTGTAAGATAGAGTACCGTATCATAGTCATTGCTTTCTTCTCTGTCAGGTTTAGAGTTCAGGTCTTCTAGACCAGGTCGTTCAATAACGGGCGCAGTTTCCATGATGTTTTCGCATCGCCATGTGCGCGAGCCTATACAATTGTACAATAGGGTACTGTCTTGGAGGAGTAGCGCTGTGGCCCACGCTTTCAAATTTCGTGAGACAGTTTTCTGCCACAAGACCCGACTCCACCATTCTAAGCTGTTACAATAAAAAATGTTTAAGCTGACCTGTATTGGAGATGACATCCGTGGGTCAAAGGAACATCGCCTGGTCCAGCTTCATCTTCGTGACCATGGTGCTTTATCTACGAGGTGACATCATTTGAGGTGATCATCTTACTGAGCCACGTTTGTAAGTCTTCATCCTGTTCTATGCAGGCGGCGACAGTACATAGTGATAATTCTGAGACAATTTGCCCAATTGGTTTCCCGTTTTTTTTATCCTTGTGGTTTATGACTTATTTAGCTTTTTATTCAACAGCTCTCCAGAAGATTGATATTTAAGCAATCGGGTTGCTAGAGTCCAAATTCCCCTAGCAACCATGCACTGATTTGAATAAGAGACTGGAATGTAACATAGGAGAGGGCCTGAAGAGAAAAAGGACTAATAAAAAGTAGCAATAACATTACATTTGTAGCTTTACAGAGATGGGGTCAGTGACTCCCATCTGAACTGTCTAGAGTCAGAAAATAGTTTAAAAAAACTATAAAAAAATAAAACTAAGGACACACCAATTGAAAAGTTAGAATCAGCCACTCCATAACATACTAAAAGTTAAGTTAAGGTGAACCAACCCTTAACCTCATTATTTTTTATCTAGATTTTGCCCCGTATTTGACATTTATTTCTGAGGAAGTGTATGAACAAGATGTACAGTATGTAAATGAATACTGAGCCCCGTGTAAATGGCGGTTATTAGATATTTGATTACAATTTAATAATCTGCCACTGGGTGGTGGTGCGAGGACCTTGTCTTTTATGAAATAAATAAAAATAACCTAACTAAAGTTTGGGGACAGCCAAAAAACTTTTTATAAACAACTATTGTTGCCCCATAAACAGACTGTTATCCAGAATGTCTCTTCATTCCTTAAGTTATATAGAAAATCATGTAAACATGAAACAAACCCAAATAGGCTGGTTTTGCGCTTCAAATAAGGATTAATATTTATCTTTAGTTGGGATCAAGTACAACGTACTGTTTTATAACTACACGAGAAAAGGAAATCTGTTTTTAAAAATTGGATTTATTGGATTAAAATGGAGTCTATGGGAGACAGCGTTCCTGTAATTCAGTTTTTTCTATAAAACAGGTTTTGGATAACGGATCCCATACCTGTCTCTATATATATATCCCACCCAATATCTAAACTCAAACTGGTTGCACACTTCAAATGCATTGTAAAATTTAAAAGTGGACAGCAGCCCTCCTTAGGGTAAGGGCACACGCGAAGATTCTGGGGCAACTTATCTCAACTTATCTCCCCAAACTGACTCCCCTGCCTTCCTGCCAGATAGAATGTAAACCCCAGGCGGGATAGTACTCGGATCGCTTCGTTTTCCAAAGTCATTTCAAAAGTTTCGGAAAACAAAGCGCTCTGAGTGCACCCCCACCGGTGATTTACATTTTAGCCGGTGGGAAGGCAGTTCGGGGAGATTAGTTGCCCTGAAGAAGAGGAGATTTGTCGCCCGGCCAACTAATCTCCTCGAATCAAGAGCGTGTATCTCTGCCCTAAGTCTTTCAGTTGTGCTAATTTATTTGTGCATTTACTATGCATATGACCTACACAAATAAAGAATTGCATCTAAAAGCATGTTGAGGGCTGGCAAATAATAAAAGGAAGCAAAACAAATATGCTCCAGTTTTATACTAAATATTACAGGTATGGGACCTTTTATCCAGAATGCGCTGGACCTGGGGTATTCCAAAGATAACGGATCTTTCTGTAATTTGGATCTTCTTACCTTGTGTCTACTAGAGAGTCATGGAAACATTAAATAAGTAGGCCTGGTTTGTTTCCAATAAGGATTTATCATACACCTAGTCTTAAAATAACAACGGTACTGTTATTATTGCAGAGAAAAAGGAAATCGTTTTTAAAAATGTGGATAAAATGGAGTCTATGGGATACAGCCTTCCCATGTTTTTGCTTGCTTTCTAGATAAGGGGTTTTACGGATAAACGATCCCATATCTGTACTTCCATGCAGATTTCATATAGAAATATTCAAGAACCCTAAACAGAGAAGGATTAGGCAGGGGCACACGGCATATTCTGGAGATTTAGTCGCCTGGCGACCTAATCACCTCTTCTCGGGGTGACAATCTCCCCTAACTGTCTTCCGCCTGCTAAAATGAAAAAACGCCTGCACCAATGCACTCGCGGCCTTTCCATTTCCGAAGTCGTCCGAAGTTTTTCTTGTGAGGCAATCGAATCGACGCGAGTGCCATTGCGCTTTTTCATTTTAGCAGGGGGAAAGCAGTTTGGGAAGATTGTCGCCCGAAGAAGAGGCGACTAAAGACTAAATCTCCCCGAATCTGCCAGTGTGCCCCTGCCCTTAGGGCACATTAGTTTGGGTCACCAAAAGAGTCGAGGGATCCAGTACTACAAGGAGGCCGATAGCTGGGGATTTACAGGTGAAAAATAAAAGAAGAAGAAAGGGGAGAAGAAATTAGAGGAATTTATTTTTTCAGCCGTGGGAGCAGAGATAAACTTTAGGGATAGCCGCGGGAGAATGCATCTGTATGACAAATATGTCCTGCCTGAATGATTTGTGATTTACAGGGTATCAGTATGGAATGCACAACTCACACACAGAGAGAAGAGCCTCTGCCTGAAAATCATTACAGAGAATTTATTCCCTCAGAGATCTACAGATTTGAGAATTCTTCTCAGCCCTTTTTTTTTTTTTTTTAATTTCCTCTTGACATTGCCTCTGTGGGATGAGAGGGTGACATTAGCATTGGCGTGTCACTCTGCGATGTGGCTGAGGGTGACATCTTTGTCAGGGGATATGGGAGCAATCATTGGTTCCTGGCAGGGGAAAAAAAAAGAAAAAAAATAAACCCATCACCTACAGCAAAGAGCAACCCCCACTCAAACCCATTCATATGAATGAGAAACACAGAGAGGCTCGTCTGTAACATACAGAAAAGGTTTATATATTTGTGCGGCTCTTTGTGTCTATTTATCCACCGCAACGAAAACTGCGATTATAAAGTACATATATTTGCTGCTGCAATGTGTTGGCGCTTTAAAAATACATGTTAATAATAATAATAATAATATCCAGAATGCTCGGGGCCTGGGGTTTTTCCATAATTCGGTTGTTCGCCTTTAAATTAACTTTTAGGGCAGATTTATCAAGGTCGAATTTCGTGAATTTTTCGGGTGAATTAGGGCGTTTTGTTCGAATCGTATGAATCGGGAAGGTAACATCGTATTCGATCAAAAAACGATTCAAACGTTTTCAAAGTCCACCAATGACTCCAAATAGGTTCTAGGGAGGCTGAAACTGCCGATTTGGCAAGTTTTAGTTAATGGTCGAAGTCGAATTTTTAAAGGCAGTACCATGATAAATTTCGATATTCTAATTTGAATCGAATTTGGACTATTCCCTAGTTGAAGTACACGAAAAATAGCTAAATTCTAATTTTTTAATTTGAATTTTCACTTCGACCCTTGATAAAATCTGCCCCTTAGTATGATGTAGGAGAGTGATATTCTGAGACAATTTGCAATTTTTTATAATTATAATTTCATTTTTATAATTTGTATTTTTTTGAGTTATCTTTTTGTTCAACAGTTCTGCCAAATTTCTATTTCAGCAATCTGGTGCTGAAGCGTCAAATAACCAATAATACAATTTGAGATGGGGTCAGTGGCCCCCAATTGAAAGCAGGAAATAGAAGGGAAAAAGGCAAATCATTCAAAAAACTATAAAATAAATAAATAATGAAGACCAACTGAAAAGGTGCTAAGAACTGGCCATTCTACAACATACTAAAAGTTAACTGAAAGGTGAACCACCCCTTTAAGTCTACTAGAAAATCATGAAACATTAAATAAACCCAATAGGCTAGTTTTGTTTCCAATAAGGATTAATTATATCTTTGATGGGATCAAGTACAAGCTACTGTTGTATTATTACAGAGTAAAAGGGAATCATTGTTTAAAAATGTGGATTATATGGATAAAATTGAGTCTACAGGAGACGGCCTTTCTGTAATTTGGAGCTTTCTGGATAACAGGTTTCCAGATAAGGGATAATTGCCCCCTAGTCACAGATTAAAGCAGTCATTATATAGATATCACATACACGACAGCCAGGGATGGACTGGCCTGACAAAATCCCAGTGGGTCCAGTCCCAAAATGTGCTCCAGACTAGGGTCATTTCCCTAAGTCCTTCCTTATATCCAACCTAGACACACACAGAACAATCTACAATTAAATGGGGGAGATGATGGCCCATGAGTGTCCAACAATGACTACAACACACACTACATATCAATGGCTAAAATGTCCCATGTTAATGTTGGATATACATTCCCAGATTTGGTCAGTTTGGCCAATTCCATCATATTACCTGTCTGCCTGGTGGTTTATGCAAACTTTATAAGGTCATCTTATGGGCTTGCAGTTATTCTGTCCAGAAAGAGTAACGGGAGTCAGAGTGATGTCTCCTTACGCCTGTGTGGATGGTGAAAATCACAGATATCCATCAGTTCAATCCATTGGTTACTCAGCCTGCGTATGGCACAACAATCATTGTGATTAAATACAACTCACATATAAAGTCCATCTCTGATGAAGAAGATATGGACCAGGGTGTACTGATAGACATTAGTCTTAACTTTAAAAAAAAAAAAAAAAAAAGATACCATGCTTTAATGCTGCTCACACCAGCTCTTTATGGACTTTTACACACAGCTCTGGACTTTACCCCTGCTCACACCAGCTTTATGGACTTGTACCCCTGCTCACACCAGCTCTATATGGGTAGTACCCCTGCTCACATCAGCTCTATATGGGCTTGTACCCTGCTCACACCAGCTCTATATGGGACTTGTTCCCCTACTTACACCAGCTCTATATGGACTTGTACCCCTGCTCACACCAGCTCTATATGGCTAGTACCCCTGCAGTCTATACTGCTACCCCTGCTCACACCAGCTCTATATGGCTGTTCCCCTGCTACACCAGCTCTATATGGGCTTGTACCCTGCTCACCACCAGCTCTATATGGCTTGTTACCCCTGCTCACACCGGCTTTTAATGGGCTTGTACCCCCTGCTCACACCAGCTCTATTTGGGCTTGTACCCCTGCTCACACCAGCTCTTTATGGACTTGTACCCTGCTCACACCAGCTCTATGGCTTGTACCCCTGCTCACACCAGCTCTATATGGGCTTGCCCCTGCTCACACCAGCTCTATATGGGCTTGTACCCCTGCTCACACCTCTTTATCTCTGTGTTTCAATCAACTATCCTAAACCATCAGTCGCTAACAAATAATGGCAAATAGCTAAGAGTAGAACATCTCTGAAATCTGGGCCCCATGTGATAGATCAATTTTCATTGGTTTCATACTGATCTCTAAAAATACCGGTGAAACTATATATCTGCAAACACCTCCCTAGTGTTCACCAAGGCCTCACCAGAACTAGAAGTGACTCTAGCCACACAGTTTAAAACATACCGAACGAAAGTATGCACTATTCCCTAACTTCTATCCATACTATAATGTATTGAAGTGTATTAATTGTCCCTAAAGTGCACAGTATGGTGCCAATTTCAAGTTGTTCCCCTAAAAACATCTGCCTGTCTAAACCTGCTATCAACCATTATAAATAATAGTTGAACTCCAATTTTACATTTTTTCCCAGAATTTATGACATTTTGGTGAAGTCCCGTGAAGGCAAGCTGTGTTTTTTCTTTCCCAGATTTAAAAGGTTCCTGCAATGTATGTAGTTTTAATGCAGTTCCCTGGGAAATGTAATATTGGGTTTCTACTCTACAGTAAAATTTTCCATTCGTTTTCATCAAGGTCATCAGCCTTTTGTTTTTTACATGGTCATGGAACTCCGAGATGACTTCCAACATCCTAATCCTTTATCCTATATAATAAAGTTGAAGTGTCTCTGCGTCCAGTCCTGTGTCCGTGGGATTGCGCTACTGCGCATGTGCCCCACGGACTGTCTCTGCATATGTTCTAGTGCCCGTTAATTTAACGGGCTTAATGTCTAGTTTATTATAATACACAAGTTTCAGTGAGTCATGTGACAGAAATTACATCACTAAGCTCCGATTACAAGCGATGACATCATTAAGCACTAGTTTAGAAGGATAGTTTACAGGATATTCAAGTGTCTTGTGTATTATAATGAAATAAACTATTAGTAGAGAGACATAAGAACACTGTATGGGGACAACTTGAGGATGTTTCCCCTTTAATAACACAGAATGCGATGCAGGATGCTGCCGTCCCTTTCACTGTTTGTCTGTCTGTGCCAATGGAGTGGCAGTGAGTTGAGTAGAACACTGACCCTCTCTTGGCGAAACAACTCTCCTCTCCACTGCACCTCCACTGACAGAATAATTGCCTTTCACTCACTTGGAAACGATTTACTTTTCATCGTCTGCTCCCTGCCAATTAATGGCTTTAATTTTCTGTGTTACAGGTCTGTAAATCGCTGCCACATAAATGATAATTGGGGCGACTTGATCTCTCACATAAGAGGCGAGACAGAGACCTATACTGTCCTGGGTTACATCTTGGCTGGCACTGAAACTGTATGTTGGCCCTGCATGCTAGAGACTGGGATCCCACAGAGGCTGAGCTCCAATATTAACACAGTCACACCAATACATATATCCTTGTTCCTATTCTGTCCACATAAATTATACACCTAAATACAAAATAGAATGATACAGTATTATTACAGCTCCAAATAACAAAAAGGCTGTCTTCCATTTTATCCAAATAATCCAAAATGTTAAAAATGATTCCCTTTTCTTTGTAATAAAACAGTAGCTTGTACTTGATCCCAACTAAGAAATAATGAATCCTTATTAGAAGCAAAACCAGCCCATTGGGTTTATTTAATATTTACATTATTTTCTAGTAGACTTAAGGTGTAAAGATCTAAATTACAGAAAGATCCGTTATCTGGAAACCCCCAGGTCCAGAGCATTCTGGACAACAAGTCCCATACCTGTACAAGTATGTAAGGGAGACACGTGATTTTAGGTGGATGGTAACCACAGGGCAATAGTGCTTGTAGCTGAAAACCCTTGTGCAACTGGCTAGATGCCAAAAAGCACCCATTGGGGCTCCCTGTTTGGTACCCATTCGCTAAAATGCACCATTCTCTAAAATAAGCACACCTCACCCAGGTTCTATTCATTTACACTGAATCAAATGCGCGAGTTCTAACTTTCACCCATTGATAAATACAATTCAAAAAATCCCATGGAATGAATAGAACGTGGGTGAGTTTTTGTTTATTAAGCTTTAAACTTACTTTTGATCAATCTGGCCCCTTTAGGTGAAGATCATGTGCCACACTATAAAACACACTAATGTTTTCAGATGTCCGGTAAAGCAAATAAGACATAATCGTCAACCAATGGCATAAGCCTGTGATCTTTATAACAGATGCCCTACTGGTGGAGGGGCAGCACCGCGCTGTTCCCGACGTTAAATATGGCACAGATATTACTACTTGTATGCCAATAAAGCAAGGGAAAGAAACTGCTCTTAAAGAAATGTACCCTTTTCAAAATTAATTTTATTAATTAAATTACCCTTCTGAGCTTCAGATGCCTTTAAATTGTGATCCCCAGTAGATCCTTATATATTTCTAAAACTATATTCTTTAAAGGCAAGACTAAGCAAACAAGCACAGGAGAAAACATAGCGGGCTATGACAGACTATCCATTTGTAACTGCCCAATAGGGCCCTTACCTCCCCAAGGCGGCCAACATGTGTTTTTTTAATAACACATCAGTTAATAGTGCTGCTCCAGCAGAATTCTGCACTGAAATACATTTTTCCAAAATGCAAACAAATTTTTTTTAATATTCAATTTTGAAATCCGACATGGGCTAGACATATTGTCAGTTTCCTAGCTCCCCCAGTCATGTGACTTGTGCTCTGATAAAACTTCAGTCACTCTTTACTGCAGTACTGCAAGTTGGAGTGATGTCACCCCCCCCCCCCAGCAGCCTAACAACAGAACAATGGAAGGTAACCAGATAGCAGCTCCCTAACACAAGAGAACAGCTCCTGGTAGATCTAAGAACAACACTCAATAGTAAATGCCAAGTCCCACTGAGGACTGATTCAGTTATATTAAGTAGGAGAAATAACAGCATGCCAGAAAGCAGTTCCATCCTAAAGTGCAGGCACAAGTCACATGACTGAGGCAGTTGGGAAACTGCCAATATGTCTAGCCCCATGTCAGATTTCAAAATTGAATATAAAAAAATCTGTTTGCTCTTTGAGAATTGGATTTCAGTGCAGAAGTCTGCTGGGATTAGCACTATTAACTGATGCATTTGAAAAAAAACATGTTTTCCCATGACAGTATCCCTTTAAAGGAGAAGGAAAGTCTTCTACCACTTGGAGTGCCAAATGTTAGTCCACCCAAGTGATTGTATATACTTACCTTGAAACCCCGGGCGGATGCTCCTTATTCAGCAAAAAATGCACTGGCCCAGGGTTCTTCCATCGAGCACCACGGAGCGATCCTCTTCCGGCTTCTTCTTGCTTCTCGCGGCTGCACATGCTCAGTAGAACGAAAAGCCAAACTTGAAGAAAGAAGAAGCAGGAAGAGGCTCGATCACTCCGTGGTGCTCGCTGGAAGGACCCCGGGCTGTAAAAAATACAATCACTTGGGGTGTCTAACATTTGGCACCCCCAAGTGGTAGAAAGACTTGCCTTCTCCTTTAAGATCTTTTATCATCGCTAAAGTAAAGAGTTAACATTAGAATACCTGCCTTGCTGGACCTTTAAGCCAGAGCACAGGTGGTCTGACCTGCACAATAGGGTTGTGGTTACACGTGCTCGTGCAGAACAATCCCTTTCTGTTCTTGGTGCTCCCTCCTAGCCCCATAACACTGAGCGTTACATGCAGCGATTTATCCAGACCTGGGGCAGCCGATTGTGGGCCTATAACCAGTCAGACAACTTGCCTCTCAAAGGGCCCGCTGTCCACCAAACTAATTTCCTCTCTTCACATGTGTCTTTGTCACATTTAGCGCTGCTTCACTAGCCGAAGAATTCCTCTTTTCTTAACCCGGGTACTGCCCCGTACTTGATCTATGTTGTCTTAAAAGAGAATATAGGTAGAATTAATGCCATTTTACAACATCTTATTACCTCAGTACAACTAAAAGCTGTATTAGATCTGATGCAGTAAGACTTCTAATGACGGCCATGCATAAGCTAACAACCTGCACTCAGTCATGCTGGAAACATATCAGTCCGTGTAAGGGAGCCTGGTCAACGAATATCCAGCCAGGAATCAGGCAGATATATATGGGGTAGTGTTAGGAAATCTTACCGGACGAGGACCTAATAATGTGGTCCTTTCCCTTTCGGGTTAGTTTATCCCCCTGCTCCCAATTTAATAAGGGCACCTGGGGCTAATAATTAGATCACAACTTGATTTGGCAATATCGAGCACTGAAATCAAATGGGAATCATGGAGCCCTTCTAGCAGGATTATCAATGCATATACCTGATTTCATCCATGGTCTGATAACTACTGTGTGGATTCACAGTGCAAGGCTTTGTATGTCATTTAGCCCCAAATTTAACCGTAACCACTCAATTAGCCCACACTGGATTATTTATGTTGGTTTTATTTGGTTACACTCCAGATACAAGTCATTGCCCTAGTGATAAATTAGATAAGCAAATCATGGCTACCCACTGTAAAATAGGGATCCAGAGAAAGGATGAAACTGTCTGTTTGCCCTTTGGGTTATAGGGCTTGTGCATATAGAGCACACATGATGTCAAGGGTTACACTATTCCCAGCAGGAGCTCCTTTTGCTCTCAGGCTAGGTTGGAAAGGTTCTTTTTAAATTAAATGTAGAAGAATGTGATAAAAGACAGTATTTTGTCTGTGAGATGATAGGCATGTATGGTCTTGCTCAATGCCCCTTTGTTCTGATACATTAAAATCTCTGTTCCCTACTGTCCTACAGTTTTAACAGTCACCGAGGCATCTCTCTTTACTTGGGATCCAGCAGCCCCCTCCCCATGGGCAGACAAGCCGCTGCCTGAGTATGGCCAGCTTTACTTAGGAGGGATGACCAATCCTATATGTGGTTTTTACCACCCCTCCCATATTAGGTTACTTAAAGTGGGTATTTTGACTACCTATACAAGCCCAACTACAGGTGGCCATACACAGAGATCACCAACCGAGCGGATCTCTCCCCGATATGTCCACCTTGTGGACAATATCGGGCTGATCCAATCGTGGGCCCTAGGGCCCAATGATTGGATCATAACGTAGGGTAACAGGCAGTCAGATTGCGTGACCACATCAATGAACAGATGCGATCTTTAGTCCTGTCCGATCGACATCTGCCCGACTTCCGGGCCAGATATCGATCAGGGAAGCCAGTCAGAGGGCCCCATACACGGGCCAATAAGCTGCCGACTCTGTCGGCAGCTTTTATCAGCCCGTGTATGGCCACCTTCAGATTCCTGAACAAGACAACTAAGATTCCTGCAAAGCTGTTAAGATATAAAAAATACATGGCTAAAAATAGAAGTATTTGACTTATAGCATCTAACACTATAAAATGCTAGCAGTTCTTTCACTCCTGCTTGCTTAAAGCTGACACTAACAGTCAAAAAATAATTTCATTAGGAGCAGTGATTAGACAAGTGAATATTCCTATAAACTCAGCAGGCAAAACACTATCTTGGCTTGAGTTCCCCATAGCAGAGCAGCAAATTAGCAAATAGGGTTTATATAGTTTTCCTGAGGTTGCATGTAGAAACACCCAAAATAGCTCTACTATCTGGCAGAAGGTTGCCTTTATAATCTGCTTGTCATTTAAGATGGTGGCTGGAAACATAGCTTTTGATCCGTTTTCTTGTTTAAAGTTATTATAAGAATAAGCAAGCAGAACACACAAACCTCTAGCATTTACAGCTGGTAAATAATATTGGCTTGACTTCAGAAGCAATAAGGGCCAAGTTCCTTGCAACCACAAAATAGATTTATTAGGTATTAGCGCACACATGTTTCAATCACAGCCCTTCTGTGGTCAAAACTTGTGCTGAAAACCTAATAACCCCAGTTTTCAGTTGAATCACACACCACATGGTGAGGTTTAATATAGTGCTTATCATTATATGCTACAGGCATTCGAGATGAGAGAAAGATAGAGAGAGGAGAGATACCAGACTGAATTAGTAGTGCATAAGAGAAGCGAAGATTAATTAAGTATGGATAACACCCAAGCCCTTAGTCACTGTCCTGTGCACCGTGCTAGTTATAAGATATACATAAAATCACAGCAACCTACAAATGCATTACTTTTGCTTTTAAACGATCAACCTAGGGTTAGAGTTTTGGCACTTTGTAGACCTTCGATTGGTTGGAGTAAATTTGCATAGATGATAAGGAGAAGTAACTAGAAAGTATTGTTCAAGTATGTAGTAATAACTATCAGCATTAATTATTCCAACTCTCCATAAAAAAAATGAAAATCAGGCAATGAAAGCCAAAATTAGTGGTGAGTAGCAATCTTTAATGGCTACCGGCAAGTCTAGGAGTCAGAGCACACAGGCAGATTCGGCGGCATTAGTCGCCCGGCGACAAAATCTCCTCTTCGGGGCGACTTATCTCCCCGAATTGCCTCCCTGCCTTCTGTTGGCTAAAATGTAAATCGCCGGCGGGATGGCACTTGGAGCGATTCGTTTTCCGAAGTCGCCAAAGTTTTCAGGAGTGCCATCCGGGAAGCAGTTCGGGGAGATTAGTCGCCCCAAAGAAGAGAATATTTGTTGCCGGGCAACTAATCTCCCCGAATCTGCATGTGTGCCTTGACCCTAATAGTTAAGTTGAAAATACACCAGTCCAAGTTCTGCAGACATTTCTGCCTTTATTTTAATTGCTTACCCCAATGATCCCCTGCACCAGAAGAAAATGTGCATGCAAAGAAAGAAATTGCCTAAAAATTTCTGTATTTCACAGGTACCTGCCCAGGACAGTGAAAAGGATCATTGCGAAGAGCAGACAATGGTGCATACTCATCACAGACTATACAAAGGTTCTGCACGTTTTTACCCTGGTCTTATCCCCATTTCAAAGCTTTAATAAACCCCAGGATTTCCCGTACCTCTCTCTACTGCAGAGTTACACATCCAGGGTGGTTAGTCTTTTACTTCCTGTTAGCCATTGCTGGCTACAAGCATGCACTTCCTTTAAACAAAACATTTATCGAAAGTGGTATTTCGGGAAAATAGACGCTGTCCCTATAAAAGAGGGAATAAAACATATAGAACTGAAGGCAGATAGATTGAGCGATAGATAAATCATTATATATATATATATATATATATATATATATATATAATATATAATATATATATTATAATATATAATAATATAAATAGTGACACACAGAAACGGACAGGAATAATAATAATAAAAACCACTATCCAGAAACTGCGAAATAAGGAATGACTATATCCATAGACTCCATTATAAGCAAATAATTCTAATTTTAAGAAAATAATTTCCTTTTTCTCTGTAATAATAAAACAGTACCTTGTACGTGATCCCAACTAAGATATAATTAATCCTTATTGGAGGCAAAACAATTCTATTAGGTTTAAAGGAATGTATTAGTGGACTTAAAAAATTGAATCAAATCAACAGAAAATCCCAGGTCCCGCGAGCATTTGGATAACGGTTCCATATTTTAAGTTCTACTAATTACATTCTTTAAACCTCAATAGAATTGTTTTGCCTCCAATAAGGATTAATTATATCTAGTTGGATCACGTACAAGGTACTGTTTTCATTATGACAGAGAAAAAGGGGAAATTATTTTCTTAAAATTAGAATATTTGCTTATAATGGAGTCCTATGGAGATAATAGTCATTCCTTACATTCGCCACTTTCTGGATAGTGGTTTTATTATTATATTCCTGTCCGTTTCTGTGTGTCACTCATTTATATTATATACTATATATATTATATATATACTATATATATCATATTAATATATATATATATTAATATACCTAATATAATATTTATCTTATCGCCAATCATCTGCCTTCAGTTCTATATGTTATTCCTCTTTTTCTATAGGGACAGCGTCCTATTTTCCCGAAATACACTTTCCAATAAATGTTTTTGTTTTTAAAGGAAGTGCATGCTTGTAAGCCAGCAATGGCTAACAGACTCCGACTAGAATAATGTCTGCACTGGGAATACGGAGAAATCCTGGGTTTTTATTAAAGGCTTTAAATGGATAAGACCAGGTAAAAACGTGCAGAACCTTTTGTATTAGTCTGTGATTGTAGGTATCACCAACATTGTCTGCTCTTCGCAATGAATCCTTTTCACTGGCCTGGGCGTACCTGTGAAATACAGAAATTTTAGCCAATTTCTTAACTTTGCATTGCACATTCTCTGGCAGGATATTGGGGTAAGCAATTAAAATAAAGCAGAAATGTCTGCAGAATTGGACTGTGTATTTTGCAACTTAACTATTAGGGTCAAACACATGCAGATTCGGGGAGATAGTTGCCCGGCAAACAAATATTCTTCTTCTCTTTGGAGCGGACTAATCTCCCCGAAACGCCTTCGCCGGATGGCCACCTCCGAAAAACTTTGGGCGAACTTCGGAAAACGAATCGGCTCCAAGTGCCATCCGCCGGCGCATCTACATTTTAGCCAACAGAAGGCAGGAGGCAATTCGGGAGAGATAAGTCGCCCCGAAGAGGCAGATTTGTCCGCCGGCGTACAACGCCGAATCTCGCCTGTTGCTCTGACCCTAGAACTTGCCGGTTTAGCTGCATAAAGATTGCTACTCCACCACTAAATTTTGGCTTTCATGCCTGATTTTTCATTTTTATGGATGAGAGTTGGCGAATAATTAATGCTGATAGTTATTACTTACATACTTGAAACTAATTACTAATCTAATTCAGAAGTTACTCTCCCTTATCATCTATGCAAATTTACTCAACCCAATCGGAAGTCTACAAAGTGCCCAAAACCCTTCTAACCCTAGGTGGATCGTTTAAAGCAAAAGTAATGGCATTTGTAGTTGCTGTGAGTTTATGTATATCTTAAACTAGCACGCGTGCACAAGGACAGTCCCGGACTAAAGCTTGGTGTATCCAACTTAATTAATCATCGCTTCTCTTATGCACTACTAATCCCAGTCTGGTATGCTCTCTCTCTCTTTCTCTCTCGTCAGATGCTGTACTATAATGAATAAGCACTATATTAAACCCTCACCATGTCTGGTGTGATTTCAACTGAAAACTGGGGTATAGTTTTCAGCACAAATTTTTACCACAAAGGCACACCACATCTATGTATTGAAACAATTTCCGCTAATACCACATAAATCTATTGGTGTTGCAAGAACTTCCCTTAGTGGCTTTCTGAGGAGTCAGCCAATATATTACCAGCTGTTAATGCTAGAGTTTTGCTGTTCTGCTTGCTTATTCTATATAATAACTTTAAACAAGAAAACGATCAAAAGTATGTTCCACGCCCCATCTTGAACATGACAAGCAGAATACACCATTCTTCCAGATAGACCTATGAAGCTATCTGGTGTTCGTCTACATGAAACCTCAGAAACGTATATACAACCCTATTGCGACATTTGTGCTCTGCTATGCCGGCGAACTGAAGCCAAGATATGTTGTTAGAGCCCTTCTGAGTTTATAGAATATCATCTTGTCTAATCACTGCTCTAATGAAAATTTATTTTTGGACTGTTAGTGGTGCAACTACTTAAGCATAGCCAGGTGAGTGAACAGAACTGCTAGCATACTTGATTACTTAGTGTTAGATGCCTATAAGTCACAATACTTTCTATTTCTTTAGCATGTATGCTTTTATACTCTTAAACACTTTGCAGGGAATCTTAGTTTGTCTCTTGTTCCAGTGAATCAATCTTGACAGATAGATGTCCGCAGAACCTTAGTGGCCCGTGTATGGGGCCCTACCTGCACTGGATCTTCCTCATCTGATACCGATATCTGGCCAGAGTCTTAGGCTCAGATGTCGCAGTCAAGTTCGGACAGCACTAAAAATCGCATCGCCTCCATAGTTGTCATGCCTGGCTACCAGCAATCCTGATCATGCCACTGATTACCCTACGTTATGATCCCACATCCATGGGCCCTCTCTAGGGCCCCACGAATTTGGTATCAGCTAACCCCGATAATCCTCCACAAGCGTGGACATTATCGCGGAGGATACCCGCTCGATGATCTCTGCTGATCTCTACGTCTGCTAGGCCACCGTAGTTGGCCTTGTTAGTTGCGTCAAAACCTCACTGTTAAGTTAAGACCTATAATATGGGGAGACCGGTCTCTAGGATACAAAAACCTACACATCTAGACTTAGGTCCATCCGGGCTCCTAAGTAACAGCTCTCGCCGGCAGCCCGCTTGTCTCGCCCATGGGGCAGGGGCGCTGCTGCTGAGATCCTACAGTAACTAGAGACTGATCCTGTCTGCGCTGACGCTTAAAACACACATGTTAGCGACCACTAAGGAACAGACCGTACTTATGATATCCAAACAAAGCCGCCCCTCCGAGCAAGGCACTCTCTCGCAACATACTGCAACTAACGACCTTACCAATGCGCAGCTTTATCATCTCAACAGACAAACAATCAAATGTCTTTTATCCACATTTCTCTCAGTCTACATATTTAACTTGTAAAAAGAACACCTCCAACCCTAGCGACACTGAGAGAAGACAAGGAGCTCCCTGCCGGGGAAAGTGTAACCCTTGACATCCATGTGTGGCTCTATATTGCACCAAGCTCCCTTATAACCCAAAGGCACAAACAGACCAGTTTCATCCTTTTCCCGTGCATCCTCCACTATCTTTACAGTGGGAAGCCATGCATTTAGCAGTCTAATTATTCCAACAAGGGCCAATGACTGTATCGGAGTGCTTAAAACAAATAAAAACCAACATAATAATCCAGTGTGGCTAATGAGTGTTACGCGGTTAAATTTCAGGGCTAAATGACCATACAAGAGCCTATTAACACTGTGAAATCAACCACTAGTTCATATATCAGACCAGGTATTCGAAAATCAGTATACGCGCTTGAAATCCTGCTAGCAAGGGGCTTCCATTGATTTCCATTTGATTTCAGTGCCGATATGCCCACCAATCGAAGTCTGATCTAAATTGATTAGCCCAGTGCCCTTACTCTAACATTGGGACAGGCGGGGATAAAACTAACCCGAAAGGGAAAGACCACATTATTAGCGTCCTCGAGTCTGGTAAGATTTCCTACACTACCCCATATATATCTGCCTGAGTCTGCGCTGGATATCGTTGACCATGGCTCCCTTACCACGTCGTACTGATATTGTTATCCAGCCATGACCTGGAGGCCAGTCTGTTTGTAGCTTAATGCACATGGCCGTCATTCAAAGTCTACTGCCATCCAGATCTAATCACAGCTTTTAGTTGTAACTCCGAGTAATAAGATGGTATCAATTGCCGATTAATTCTCTACCTTATATCCTCCTTTTAAGACCAAACATAATAAAGTACGGCGTAGTAACCGGCGTTAGAAAAGGAATTCTTCGGTAGTGAGCAGCGCGCAAATTGACAAAAGACACCATGTGAAGAAGGATTTAGTTCGGCCAGTGGCGACAGCAGGGCCCTTGAGAGGCTAAGTGTCTACTGGGTTATTAGAGCCCACAATGGCCGTGCTCCCAGTCTGATAAGATCCTTGCATTTGTAAATCGCTCAGTCGTATGCTAGGAGGGATGAGCCAAACAGAACATAAAAGGGATTGGTGTGTCTTGCACCGAGCACGGTAACCACACCCATTGGCAGGTCCAGAACCCAACCTGTGCCTGCTTAAAGGAGTCAGCAAGCAGGTATTCTAATGTTAACTCTGTTACTTTAGCGATTGTTAAAAGATCTTAAAGGAGGTGGAAGGCAAGTTTTCTACCACTTGGGGTGCCAAGTTTTAGACACCCCAAGTGATCTGTATTTTTTACCAGCCCGTCGGGTCCTCCCAGCGAGCACCACGAGTGATCGAGCCTCTTCCCTGCTTCTTCTGTTCTTTCGAAGTTATGCTTTTCGTTCTCTACTGGAGCATGTTGTGCGTGTGGAGGCGGTCTGGAGAAGCGCGAAGAAGACCGGAGATAGAGGATCGCGTGCTCGTGTGCGCTCGATGGAAGAACCCTGGGCCAGTGCATTTTTTCTGAGGTGAGTCGACGCGGCCGCGGGGTTTCAGGTAAATATAGACAATCACCTTGGTGACTAACATTTGCCCACTCCAAGTGGTAGAAGACTTTCCTTCTCCTTTAAGGGATACTGTCAGCGAAAAACATGTTTTTTTCCAAAAATGCATTCAGTTAATAGTGCTACTCCAGGCAGAACTTCTGCACTGAAATCAATTCTCACAAGACCAAAAACAGCATTTTTTATATCTCCAATTTTGAAATTGACATGGGGCTAGACATATTGCAGTTTCCCAGACTGCCTCAGTCATGTACTTGTGCCTGCCACTTAGGATTGGATACTGCTTTCCTGCATGCTTTATTCTCCTACTTATATAACTGAACTCAAGTCTCGTGACTTTGGCAATTTACTATGATAGTTGTTCTTTAGATCTACCAGGGAGCTGTTCTTCTTGTGTTAGGGAGACTGCTATCTGGTTACCTTCCCATTGTTTCTGTTGTTAGGCTGCTGGGGGGGGGTGACATCACTCCAACTTTGCAGTACTGCGAGTAAGATGTGACTGACAGTTTATCAAGCACAAGTCACATGACTGGGGGCAGCTAGGAAACTGACAATATGTCTAGCCCCATGTCGGATTTCAAAATTGAATATTAAAAAAATTTGTTTGCATTTTGGAAAAATGTATTTCAGTGCAGAATTCTGCTGGAGCAGGCACTATTAACTGAGTGTTATTAAAAAAACATGTTGGTCCGCCTGGGGAGGTAAGGGCCCTATTGGCAGTTACAAATGGATAGTCTGTTCATAGCCGCTATGTTTTCTCCTGTGCTTGTTTGCTTAGCTTGCTTTAAAGAATATAGTTTTAGAAATATATAAGGATCTAGGGGATCACAATTTTAAAGGGCATCTGAAGTCAGAAGGTAACTTAATTAATAAAAAATAATTTTGAAAAGGGTACATTTCTTTAAGAGCAGTTCTTTCCCTTGCTTATTGCATACAAGTAGTAATATCTGTGCATATTAACGTGGGAACAGCGGTGCTGCCCCCTTCCACCATAGGGCATCTTTATAAAGAATCACAGGCTTATGCCATTGGTTGACGATTATGTCTTATTTGCTTTACCGGGACATCTGAAAACATTAGTTTTATAGTGTGGCACATGTTTCACCTAAAGGGGCAGATTGATCAAAATGTAAGTTTAAAGCTTAATAAACAAAAACTCACCCACGTTCTATTCATTCCATGGATTTTTTGATTGTTATTATCAATGGGTGAAAGTAGAACTCGCCCATTTGATTCAGTGCTAAATGAATAGAACCTGGGTGAGGTGTGCTTATTTTAGAGAATGGTGCATTTAGGAATGGGTCCAAACAGGAGCCCCAATGGGTGCTTTTTGCATTCTAGCCAGTTGCACAAGGTTTTCAGCTACAAGCTACTTATTCCCTGTGTTTACCTTCCACCTAAAATCACGTGTTCCCTTACATAACTTGTACAGGTATGGGACTTGTTGTCCAGAATGCTCTGGACCGGGGGTTTTCCAGATAACGGATCTTTCTGTAATTTAGATTCTTACACCTTTAAGTCTACTAGAAAATAATGTAAATATTAAATAAACCCAATGGGCTCTGCGTTTTGCTTCTAATAAGGATTCATTATTTCTTAGTTGGGATCAAGTACAAGCTACTGTTTTATTACAAAGAAAAAGGGAATCATTTTTAACATTTTGGATTATTTGGATAAAATGGAAGACAGCCTTTTTGTTATTTGGAGCTGTAATGAATCCACTGTATCATTCTATTTTTTGTATTATAGGTGTATAATTTATGTGACAGAATAGGAACAAGGATATATGTATTGGTCCGTACTGTGGTTAATATTGGAGCTCAGCCTCTTGGGGATCCCAGTCTCTAGCATGCAGGCCAACATACAGTTTAGTGCCAGCAAAATCTGTAACCCAGACCAGTATAGGTCTCTGTCTCGCCTCTTATGTGAGAGATCAAGTCGGCCCCAATTATCATTTATGTGGCAGCGATTTACAGAACCTGTAACACAGAAAATTAAAGCCATTAATTGCAGCGGAGCAGACGATGAAAAGTAAAATCGTTTCAAGTGAGTGAAGCAATTATTCTGTCAGTGAGTGCAGTGGAGAAGAGGAGAGTTGTTTCGCCAAGAGAGGGTCAGTGTTCTACTTCTAACCTCACTGCCACTCCATTGGCACAGACAGACTCAAACAGTGAAAGAGACGGCAGCATCCTGCATCGCATTCTGTGTTATTAAAGGGGAAAACATCCTCAAGTTGTCCCATACCACGGTGTTCTTATGTCTCTCTACTAACAGTTTATTTCATTATAAATACACAAGGACACATTGAATATCCTGGTAAACTATCCTTCTAAACTAGTGCCTTAATGATGTCATCGCTTTGTAATCGAGCTTGAGTATGTAATTTCTGTCACATGACTCACTGAAACTTGTGTATTATAAAAACTAGACATTAAGCCCGTTAAATTACACGGGCACTAGAACATATGCAGAGACAGTCCTGGGGCACATGCGCAGTAGCGCAATCCCACGGACACAGGGACTGGACGCAGAGACACTTCAACTTTATTATATAGGATAAAGGATTAGGATGTTGGAATCATCTCGCCGAAGTTCCTATGACCATGTAAAAAACCAAAAGGCTCAGACCTTGATGAAAAACGAATGGAAAATTTTACTGTAGAGTAAGAAACCCAATATTACATTTCCCAGGGAACTGCAAAAAACTACATACATTGCAGGAAGCCTTTTAAATCTGGAAAAAGAAAAAACACAGCTTGCCTCACGGGACTTCACCAAAAATGTCATAAATTCTGGGAAAAAATGTTTAAAAATTGAGTTCAACTATTATTTATAATGGTTGATAGCAGTTTAGACAGGCAGAGTTTTTAGAGGAACAACTTGAAATTGGCACCATACTGTGCACTTTTAGGGACAATTAATACACTTCAAAACATTATAGTATGGATAGAAGTTAGGGAATAGTGCATACTTTCGTTTGCGTATGTTTTAAACTGTGTGGCTAGAGTCACTTCTAGTTCTGGTGAGGCCTTGAGTTGACACTAGCGGTCGGTGTTTCCAGATATATAGTTTCACCGTACTTTTAGAGATCAGCTATGAAACCAATGAAAATTGATCTATCACATGGGCCCAGATTTCAGAGATGTTCTACTCTTAGCTATTTGCCATATTGTTAGCGACTGATGGTTAGGATAGTTGTTGAAACACAGAACGAAAGAGTCTGCTGAGCAGGGTACAAGCCCATTATAGAGCTGGTGTGAGCAGGGTCAAACCCAATAGAGCTGGTAATGTGAGCAGGGGTTCACAAGCCCAATAGAGCTGTGTCAGCAGGTACAGTCCATAAAGAGCTGGTGTTGAGCAGAACAACCAAAAAGCTGTGTGACCAGGGGTCACAAGCCCATTAAAGCCGGTGTGAGCAGGGCGTCACAGCCCATAAAAGCTGGTGTGAGCAGGGTACAAGCCCATATAGACTGCGTGTAAGCAGCGGCAACAGGTCCATATAGAGCTGTTGAGAGGGCCATATAAGCTGATGTGCAGCAGGGGTACTAGCCCATATAGAGCTGGTGTAGCAGGCCGTACAAGTCCTATAGAGCTGGGTAAGTAGAGGGAACAAGTCCATATAGAGCTGGTGTGAGCAGGGTACAAGCCCATAAGAGCTGATGTGAGCAGGGTACTAGCCCCAATAGAGCTGGTGTGAGCAGGGGTACAAGTCCATTAAAGAGCTGTGTGAGCAGGGGTACAAGTCCATAGAGCTGTGTGAGTAGGGGTACAAGTCCATAAAGAGCTGGTTGAGCAGGGTACAAGCTCCTTAAAGAGCTGGTGTGAGCATTTAAGCATGGTATCTTTTTTTTTTTTTTTTTTAAAGTTAAGACTAATGTCTATCAGACACCCGGTCCATATCTTCTTCATCGGAGATGGACTTTATATGGTAGAGTTGTATTTAATACACACCATGATTGTTGTTGTGCCATACGCAGGCTGAGTAACCAATGGATTAAACTGATGGATATCTGTGATTTTCACCATCCACACAGGCGTAAGGAGACATCACTCTGACTCCCGTTATTCTGGACAGAATAACTGCAAGCCCATAAGATCACCTTATAAAGTTTGCAAATAAAACCACCAGGCAGACAGGTAAATATGATGAAATTGGCCAAACTGACCAAATTCTGGGAATGTATATCCAACATTAAACATGGGACAGTTACCATTGATAATGTAGTGTGTGTGTTGTAGTCATTGTTGGACACTCATGGCCATCATCTCCCCATTTAATTGTAGATTGTTCTGTGTGTGTCTTAGGTTGGATATAAGGAAGGACTTAGGGAAATGACGCCTAGTCTGAGCACATTTGGACCTGGACCCCACTGGGATTTTGTCAAGGCCAGTCCATCCCTGGCTGTCGTGTATGTGATATCTATATAATGACTGCTTTAATCTGTGACTAGGGGCAATTATCCCTTATCTGGAAACCTGTTATCCAGGAAAGCTCCAAATTAGCAGAAAGCCGTCTCCTGTAGACTCAACTTTTATCCATATAATCCACATTTTAAACAATGATTCCCTTTTACTCGTAATAATACAACAGTAGCTTGTACTTTGATCCCATTCAAAGATATAATTAATCCTTATTGGAAACAAAACTAGCCCTATTGGGTTATTTAATGTTTACATGATTTTTCTAGTAGACTTAAAGGGGTGGTCCACTTTCAGTTAACTTTTAGTATTTGTAGAATGGCCAGTTCTTAGCACCTTTTCAGTTGGTCTTCATATTTATTTATTTACATAGTTTTGAATGATTTGCCTTTTCCTTCTATTTCCTGCTTTCAATGGGGGGCCACTGACCCCCATCTCAAATTGTATTATTGGGTTATTTGGACCTTCAGCAACCCAGATTGCTGAAATAGAAAATTTGGCAGAACTGTTGAACCAAAAGATAACTCAAAAAAATACAAATTATAAAAAATGAAATTATAATATAAAAAATTGCAAATTGTCTCAGAATATCACTCTCACATCATACTAAGGGCAGATTTATCAAGGGTCGAAGTGAAAATTCAAATTAAAAAAAATTAGAAATTTAGCTATTTTCGTGTACTTCAACTAGGGAATAGTCCAAATCGATTCAAATTAGAATATCGAAATTATCAAGGACTGTCTTTAAAAATTCGACTTCGACCATAACTAAAAACTTGCCAAAATCGCAGTTTCAGCCTCCATAGAACCTATTGTTGGAGTTCCAAGGCTCAAGGGGCGGACTTGAAAACGTTTGAATCGTTTTTGATCGAATACGATGTACTTTCGATCGTCATACGATTCGAACAAAACCGCTCCATTCACCCGAAAATTCATCGAAATTCGACCCTTGATAAATCTGCCCCTAAAAGTTAATTTAAAGGCGAAAACAACCAATTATTGGAAAAGCCCAGGCCCGAGCATCTGATATTATTATCTTATTATTATTATTCATAACATGTATTTTTAAAGCGCCAACACAATTGCACAGCAACTATAGTACTTTATAATCCAGTTTTTCGTTGCGGTGGATAAATAGACACAAAGAGCCGCACCAATTATATAAACTTTTTGTTATGTTACAGACGAGCCTCTCTGTGTTTCTCATTCTAGAATGGGTTTGGAGTGGGGGGTTGCTCTTTGCGTAGTGATGGGTTTATTTTTTTCTTTTTTTTCCCCTGCCAGGAACCAATGATTGCTCCCATATCCCTGACAAAAGATGTCACCCCCTCAGCCGACATCGAGAGGTGACACCGCCAATGCTAATGTCCACCTCTCATCCCACAGAGGCAATGTCAAGGAGAAATTAATAAAAAAAAAAAAAAAAGGGCTGAGAGATTCTACAAATCTGTAGATCTCTGAGGGAATAAAATTCTCTGTAATGATTTTCAGCAGAGGCTCTTCTCCTCTGTGGGGTGAGTTGTGCATTCCATACTGATACCCTGTAAATCACAAATCATTCAGGCAGGACATATTTGTCATACAGATGCATTCTCCCCGCTATCCCTATAGTTATATCTCTGCTCCCACGGCTGAAAAATAAATCCTCTAATTTCTTCTCCCCTTTCTTCTTCTTTTTATTCACCTGTAAATCCCAGCTATCGGCCTCCTGTAGTACTGGATCCTCGACTCTTTTGTGACCCAAAAACTAATGTCCTAAGGGCAGGGGCCACACTGGCAGATTCGGGAGATTTAGTCTTAGTCGCCTCTTCTTCGGGCGACAATCTTCCCAAACTGCTTTCCCCCTGCTAAAATGAAAAAGCGCAATGCACTCGCGTCGATTCGATTGCCTCACAAGAAAACTTCGGACGATTCGGAAATGGAAAGGCCGCGAGTGGGCATTGTGCAGGGCGTTTTTTCATTTTAGCAGGCGGAAACAGTTAATGGAGATTGTCACCCCGAAGAAGAGGTGATTAGTCCCAGGCGACTAAATCTCCCAGAAATTGCCGGTGCCCCTGCCCTAATCCCTTCTCTGTCTTTAGGTTTCTTGAAATTTCTATATAAATCTGCATGGAAGTACCAGATATGGATCGTTTATCCTAAACCCTTATCTAAGAAAGCAACCAAAACATGGGAAGGCTGTATTCCCATAGACTCATTTTATCCACATTTTTAAAAACGATTTCCCTTTTCTCTGCAATAATAAAAACAGTACCTTGTATTTAAGACTAGGGTATAATTAATCCCTTATTGGAAACAAAAAACCAGCCTATTGGGCTTATTTATGTTTCCATGACCTCTAGTAGACACAAGGTAAGAAATCCAAATTACAGAAAATCCGTTATCTGGAATACCCCAGGTCCAGCGCCATTCTGGATAAAAGGTTCCCATACCTGTAATATTTAGTATAAAACTGGAGCAATTGTTATGCTTCCTTTATTATTGCCAGCCCTCAAACATGCTTTTAGATGCAATTCTTTATTTGTTGTAGGTCATATGCATAGGAAATGCACCAAATAAATTAGCACAACTGAAAAGACTAGGGCAGGATACACGCTCTTGATCGAGAGATTAGGTTGGCCGCCGCAACAAATCTCCTCTTCTTCCAGGGCAACTAATCTCCCCGAACTGCCTTCCCACCGGCCTAAAAATGTAAAATCACCGTGCGGGTGGCACTCAGAGCGCTTTGTTTTCCGAAAACTTTTGAATGACTTGGAAAACGAAGCGATCCGAGTACTATCCCGCCTGGGTTTACATTCTACCTGGCAGGAAGGCAGGGAGTCAGTTTGGGGAGATAAGTTGAGATAAGTTGCCCCAGAATCTTCGGCGTGTGCCCTTACCCCTAAGGAGGGCTGGTCCACTTTTAAATTTTACAATGCATTTGAGTGTGCAACCAGTTTGAGTTTAGATATTGGGTGGGATATATATAAGACAGGTATGGGATCCGTTATCCAGAAAACCTGTTTTATAGAAAAAACTGAATTACAGGAACGCTGTCTCCCATAGACTCCATTTTAATCCAATAAATCCAATTTTTAAAAACAATTTCCTTTTTCTCTGTAGTTATTAAAACAGTAGCTTGTACTTGATCCCAACTAAGATAAAATTAATCCTTATTTGAAGCAAAACCAGCCTATTGGGTTTGTTTCATGTTTACATGATTTTCTAGTAAACTTAAGGAATGAAGAGCATTCTGGATAACAGTCTGTTTATGGGGCAACAATAGTGTTTATAAAAAGTTTTTTGCTGTCCCAAAACTTTATTTAGTTATTTTATTTATTCAAACAAGGTCCTCCACCACCACCAGTGGCAGATTATTAAATTGTAATCAAATATCTAATAACCACCATTTACACGGGCTCAGTATCATTTACATACTGTTACATCTTGTTCATCACTTCCTCAGAAATAAATGTCAAATACGGGGCAAAATCTAGATAAAAAATAATGAGGTTAAAGGGTGGTTCACCTTTAACTTAACTTTAGTATGTTATGGAGTGGCTGATTCTAACTTTCAATTGGTGTTCCTTATTTTATTTTTTTATAGTTTTTTTAACTATTTTCTGACTCTAACATTCAGATGGAGTCACTGACCCCATCTCTGTAAAGCTACAAATGTAATGTTATTGCTACTTTTTTTATTAGTCCTTTTTCTCTTCAGGCCCTCTCCTATGTACATTCCAGTCTCTTATTCAAATCAGTGCATGGTTGCTAGGGAATTGGACTCTAGGCAACCCGATTGCTTAAATATCAATCTGGAGAGCTGTTGAAAAAAAGCTAAATAAGTCATAAACCACAAATGATAAAAAAAACGGAAAACCAATTGCAAATTGTCTCAGAATATCACTATTACTTCCCGCCTGCACTAAACAGAAGAAGACTACAAAACCGTGGCTCATAAGATGATCACCTAACAAATGATTCACCTCGTAGATAAAGCACCATGCGCACGAGAGAGAAGCTGGAACCAGCGATTTCCTTTACCCCACGGATGCATCCCAATACAGTCAGCTTAAACATTTTTATTGTACACTTAGGAGTGACAGGTCTTTGGCAGAAAACTCTCGAAATTTGAACAGCTGCTGCCACAGCGCTACTCCTCCAAGACATACCCTATCTACAATTTTATAAGGCTGCCACAGGCGAGCAAAAAACATCATGGAACTCCCGTTTATTAACACCTGGTCTAAAGACCTGAACCTAAACCTGACAGAGGAAGAAACAATAGACATGATACGACTCTATCTTACAGCTCCAGGCTGCAATAGGATTCAAGAGTTGAATTACAAAATTCTGACCAAGTGGTACTACACGCCAAGACAGCTCCATAAAAATATACCCTAACACAAACAAACATCTGTTGGAGATGAGCAAGAAGTGATGTAGGCTCATTGCTCCACCATCTTTTGGTCGTGTCCCTTGATCAACCTTACTGGACTCGGTCCTCCGGGTGTGTCAAAGTAGCTGGACAGAAACCTAAACGACCCGGCCTACGCCTTACTATTCACATGTGTCCACGGAAGACAAGTTCCATTTTCACAATTCAGCCCTCCCGCAACCTGCTAAACGCCGCAAAACTACTTGATACCCAGATATTTGGAAAAATCAGCAAACACCAACAACCCCGTGATGGTTGCTGAAGTAGAGGAATCCAACAATTTGTAACAACATCAACACACACTGACAAACAGGTCAGAAATTTACCACTGCACAAATGGTTCACTTGGGTTGTATTCAAAGAGCAAGAATATTCTCAGCTGATAGCAATGACAAACCACAAACCTACCGAGAGTGTCTCATGTTGCATTCACCTGCCCTCCCCCACCCCATCCTCCACAGAGCCCCACACACACTTTCACACTATGACGCATAGCAGTTAGGGACGATTAGGCACAAGAAAGCGATGAATAATACTGCAGGGATGTTGTTCTTATATCCTGTGCAACCATACTTTCTTGCAATGTTAATTAATGAGAGTCCAATCCCCTGTTCTTGTTATGAAATCTTAATAAAAGCATATTTGAAAGAATATCACTATTACTTTTGCCTATCATTATACCCTTTTGTATTTCCCCCAATAACTGTTATTGCAGAATTAGACCGTGACTATATTGACCATAAACTTCCCTCTGCTGGAATCAGTTATTTTGTTGTATCATTGCTTTGCAACATTTTTTTTTTCAAGTTTTATTGCACATTTTATACCCTTGCATTATGGCTTCACTTATATGTTTCTATTACAGCTTTGCCGTTATAGCTTTGCCGGTAGACTTGTTTGGAAAGGCATCTTCAACTTATTTGGGTCTGGTAATTTCAAAACGATTATGGTTTTCTGCGTCTGTTACAGTTAAAGAAATAAGTCTTACAAACACATTTACACCAGTGCAGAGGAATTTAACTGCAGAAGCTAAGTTGACAGCCAGAGAAATATCTTTATTTGAGATATACCCCAATAACGCCATAACTTCAATGTATCTATACATATTAGCATCAAACTTTCATCAGATCTCTGCGTTTACATTAGGTGATTTGCTATTGTATGTAAAACTGTCCATACATATGGAGATCCGCCTCGTTTGCGAGCTCGATCTTTCCCCGATTCCTATGATATTCACATATTTGAGGTGGGCGATCATGGCCCCTAGGCCCAACGATTGATCATAACCAGGAGAAAACAAGGAGGTGATACAAAGACCGCACAACGAACTGAATGCCAGTTCCTGGATCCCACGCAATATTGAGCCGGCAAAAATAACGTGCCCAGACTTTCTGGCAGATATCGATTCCGGGAAAGCTCGTTGGAGGTCCTCTATACACTGGGCTTTAAATTGCAGAAAATAGATTTAAGGGGTGTTCACCTTTGAGGTTAACTTTTAGTAGGAGCTAGAGAGTGATATTTCAAAGACAATTTGGCAGTCTGCCGTTTAATTTATTTATTATTTGTGGGTTTTGAGCTTCTTTAGCTATTTAATCTCAAGCAGCTCCTGGCAGTTTGCATTTTATATAGCAATCTTGTTGCTTGGCCAAATATCCCAGCTACCATAGCAACCATGCATTGCATTTGTAATAAGAGACTAAATATGAATAGGAGAGCCTGGATATAAAGATTAGAACTAAAAAGTAGCAATACCAATTAAATCGTAGCCTTACAGAGCATGTCTTTAGATGGTGTCGCGTGACCCCCTTTTGAAGCTGGAAAGAGTCAAAAGAAGAAAGGACCAAATCTTTTAAAAATGATTAAAAAATAAATAATGAAGACCAATTGAAAAGTGTTTAGAATTAGGCCATTCTCATAACATACTAGAAGTTTAAAAGCTGAGTTGGCAGTTTATCCCAGAGATGCAGGCCCTCAGACGGACTTCCTGATATCTGGCAATGTCATGTGCCATCAGTTCAAAAATCCTGTTGCTGTATAACAGTATAAATGCCACTCGTAGGGAAGGGAGGTGGATGTACAATGGGATCCAAAGAGAGATGAGTTTTACCATTTCTTGTCTCCGTATTTGCTACAGCAATTGCGGGGATTACTAGGTTATGGACTCTTAAAACTTTCTAGCACCAGTAGCAAAGGTTTCATCGTGAAAGAACCATCCCTTTGCATGACGATTGACAGGACATGACCTTATGATTGTATCATATCACAGAGTAAGTAAGGACCAATTCGTCTACAGTGTAATGTAATGGACTATACTGCCATGGAATTATTTGTTCAAGACAATAAACGCATCTAGCTCTCGTTTATTTTAGAAGATTCCCCTAAGTTCTCTTATGATGATATGAAACTTTAGATTTAGAGTTTCAGTCTATAACATATTGCAGGCAATGGGACTGTGTTATCCAGAATTGTTTCAGGAGTCCTAGCGTTTTTCTTTTGGACAACTAAAATGACCTTTCCGTAAATTGGATCTCGTATACCCTTGTCTCCTGAAAAAATTCATTAAGACATTAAATAAACCCAAGGTAGGCTGGTTTTGCTTCCACGATAAGGAGTAACTTATCATCCTTAGTTTGGAATCAATACAATCTACTGCTTTTATTATTCACGCTGAAAAATGGAACAAGTGAGTCTCTTTAAAAAATGTTAATTATGGGATAAATTGCGAGCGTCTAATAAGAAAACACAGCCTTCCTGAAGTTGAGCTTTCTGGACAATGGCTGTCCGGATAACGGATCCTGTTTAATTAGGTTAAGTCATAGCAAATAAATGCTGCACCACCTACAATACTTGTTCTTCAACCTGTCACCTGTGGTTGGAGCTCGCTTCTTTTTTGTGTTTTTTTTACCTTTAAATACTTAATTTATATGATCTTTCAAGTCTTAGGGCCAAGTCGCAGAAAGAAAAAAAGTGCAGGACGCATCGACGCGGGACATCTGTACAGCGTTGTTCGTGTTAAAAGAAATGTTCTACAATCAACTTACAAACAAGTTAAAACAACAAGTTATAGCTACTGCAAATTCGCCATGGAAGCCTCATGTAAGATTGCGGATTAGCATTCTTGTAATTGATACTCATATAATTGCTTAACACATTTCGGGGACAAAGAGTGGTTTCACTGACTTCTTTTCTAGGCGACTAAAAGCTACTTGGCCCGCATGTGGATATATAAGGCCCAAAGTTACCTAACCCTGCGAAAATACAGCCCAGCGCGTCTCATTTTAGGTACTTCCACACCGATTTCCTAATAACAGCACTGGCTAAGTTTTTGCTCTGCGAATGAGCGATAGACTGTAGCGCTACTTCAACTTTTAACGCCAGCGCGAATTTTCTGACCCGTTTAATCCTAGACCGTATTACTTTTTGCGCCCAGATCTTGCCCTTCGCCAGCTCGGACAGGCGAAGTGCAATAGAGTAGATAGACTTACCTCAAAAAAAAACTTACATTTTTCGAAGTCCCAAAAAATGCTGGCACTTTTATCAGTTTTTCAGGTGATAGTCTGCAAAAACATACGTAAATGTGTTTAAGGGCTTCCCCCCTACATTTCAAACATATGGCCACACATAAACTATACACTGGGCCTCATCGTGTAGAGGCAATCTATCACAACCTTTATTTGATTTTATAAGGTTTCCCAGGCTTGTGTAGTTGTAATGTATTTGCTGCCAACATATACATCCATTCAAGCTTTAACTTCTCCCGCCGTTTGCAAATACCAATGCTAGCGCAACTTCGGCCTTGCTTGACCGAATTAACGGCTAGCGAAACTTCGCCATTGTTTGCGCCCTGACTCAACTCGCATTTTATTGAGATTAGCGGTGTACCCTGATGAACTTCTGCGTCTGTCGAAGTCGCTGGCAATGTGAGTGAAGCCGTCCGCTTGGCCAATTTCCGAAGTTACGCGAATTTGCCCCATGGAGCAGCCTAGTTTGTTCGTCCAGAGTGTATTTTTTTTCAATGTCGACAAGTGCAAAAAAGATATGAGAGCACAAAGTGCTAGTGGACTCTTCAATGTCTGTTATTCATAAAAAATTGCATATGTCAACCCAATATTGGATTTACATTGCATGCATAGGAGCTAGATGCATTTTAGATGCAGCCTTCACTTGAGCTGAAATCTTTCGGTATAACTCTGCAAGAGGAAGCGGAACTTGTTTTTCTTAATTGACAGGTATGTAGTACCACCTAGTGGTGAAGTCTATATATAACAACTGGGAGGGTTATGTATGGAGAGAAAAAAGCTGGCCATAATCGAAAAAGCATACCTATCCTACCTATAAATTATTAACCTTATTCGATGGTTGCAGTCATACCCAAGAATATTTCCATGGCAATGATTAGACAAGAGTCGTAGGGATGAGTTAAGATCAAATCGGCACAAATATAATATCTCGGTATGTATTCCTATCTATCAAACACTGCATTATTTGTCAAGACTAACTTACCGAAACGGATTGCTGCCAGATCATTCACATCAGAGGCATCATCTCACGTTTGCGTTTGTTTTATAGTATATCAATAACAACTAATACTTCTCAGACAGAGAAAAAAAAAATAAGATAACTCTAAAAAACTAGAAACAGACAAAAGAAAAAGAGACAGGATGATCGATTGAGATAATACGCTTCGGAGTGACTGGGCATCTGGGACTAGAACAAAAATCAGTTTTGAACATAGATATGCAAACATTGAAATCTGATCTGCTCTCTTTTGAAAAACTGAGATATTCGTGACAGAATTCTGCTAGAGTAGCAGCGCTATTAACTATTCATTTTTTAAAACAAACGTGACAGCCATCCCTATTTTTCCCATCTCTTCAAAGTATTTGGAGTGACTGTATAGTTCACTTTCATGGGAGCTGAATTCTTTGTTTTTGTCCGGGGAGACGCGAAAAATCCCCTCAAAATGTTAGTAAATCAGCATTAGAACTGCTGCCTTAGCTGAGTCGCTGATTTATGGCCATAGCATAAATGTCCCAGTTTTGGGCTTGAAGCCATATGAGTCAATAGTCCTGATATTGCATTGTTCTGCAATTGTATCTCTGTACTGAAAGCGCTATATTTCTTAAAGTTAAAGCTACATAAGCAGCAGTATTTAATTCTACCAGTCTAAAAAGAATTTCATCCATATGTATTGTGCAGTTACCGCGTGCTTCACTTTACTCCAGGCCCGACTGACAATCTTGGATTCGCAATGCCCGAAGGGCGCCGCCTTTAAGATTTCATTTAAAGTGGCCGAGCGCCGCTCCTCTCGCTCGTCGCTCCTAATAAGAACTGGGCCTGCATGTCTCTGCTGTTTCCGCGAGCCAGTGGACAACGCGCCCTTGTGCCTGCCTCTTGCTGAAACTGAGCAGCAACATCAATATCCCAGCTGCCGAGGAAATACACTAAGCGGCTGGAAAGAAAGTTAAACATCGTGGCGACATCTAGAGATGTGCAGCAGCGTGTGGGCCGTGCCGCGGCTCAGACCCACTGCCACCCAGAACAGACGCCTCCTCACCTCCGCTCCCCCCATCGCCTGATCGCCATGTGCAAAGTAAGTACAGTATGTTGCGAGCAGCAGGGGTGGGGGAAGGGCTTACAGAGGCGGCCCCTGCGACTGAGGAGAGGTGGGGAGGATCTACAGAGGCGGCCCTGCGACGGAGGGGCCCTTTGTGGGCCTAATGTGCAGCCCTGTGGCCCTGCCCCCCCCAGTCAACATTAATGCTGCGGATATGTCAGTGTTGGAGCTGCTGCACTGAAGCCAGTCAGAATGAAAAAAGAAATGGAGGAGTTAGAGGATCTCCTCACCAGCTAATTACTTTGCATGGTCAGTAAACAACAATGTTTCCGTCAATGGAATAATAAGGAAAAAATGCATAAACACAATAGATATGAAGGCCAGCTACACTCCCTGTATTATAAGAATAATGTACCCCCACTGTTAAAATGATAAGGATATTATGCAAGGTCACTGAGGGGTCCGTGGCCACTATAAAGGCACAAGGGCTGCAGGCTGAGATGTACAGGGGAGACATACTGACGTATGCAACTCATTGATTATAAGGAATAAATGCTACCCCTACTTGTAAATGATAAGGATATTTGAAGTCCACTCGAGGGGTTCCGTGGCCATATAAAAGGCACAAGCAGCTGCAGGCTAGTTTATACAGGAACCTGAGTATCACTCATCGTATTAAAGATGAACTGTACCCCGTACTGTAAATGATAAGGATATTAGAATCGTCACTGAAGGGGTTGTCTCTATGACCACATTATAAAAGGCACAAGGCTGCAGACTGATATACAGGAAACTCTGAGTACACTCATGTATTATAAGGATAATGTACCCCCGTTACTGTAAATGATAAGGATATTAGAAGTCACTGAGGGTTGGTTCTGTGACCATATAAAGGCAACAAGCTGCAGGCTGATATACAGGGAACTACTGATTATCATCATGTATTATAACGGATAATGTACCCCCTATGTAAATGATAAGGATATTGAAGTCACTGATGGGGTTGTTCGTGACCATATAAAGGCACAAGGCTGCAGGCTGAGTTATATACAGGTGAACTCTGAGTATCACTCAGTCATTATAAGGGATAAATGCTACCCCCTACTGTAAATGCATAAGGATAATTAGACAAGTCACTGCCAGGGCAGTTCCCGCCACTATAAAGGCACAAGGCTGCAGAATCTTTAACATATTTCTACATTACATAACCTTGTTTAATATCACATCATAACAATTATCTTTGGAATGCTATTTTATTAAAGTTGGTTCATAAAGTATTTGCCTGATGCTTTCTAACATTACTTTTCTGCCCCCATTTGTCCTCTATGAGGGGGCGATGCTGGATTCCGGTTAGCAATTAAGAGACTCTGACAGCGCTGAGATGGGACAGGTCAAGTATAGCGAACGACAGTCAGTTTAGTAATAAATTAAATCTACAAAAACAAGAACTACTGCTATTAGGTCAAAAAACGTATTAACTTGACCTACTATGCGTAATTCTTTTATTGCTAGATTAATATTTGAAAGGAAAATTTTTAACTGTCAGTATCACCTTTTAAATGAGAGAGCCAGCTCTTTATGCACATAATGCCTTAATGTCAGTTTACCCCAATACTATAAGTGGATGAGTTACCAACACGCAAGTGTTCTACATGTGGGCTGCTTTGCATTTTTTTTGCCCAGCTGCTTTTTAGTCCAGAACCGTCCCTTCGCTTTACTCTGATAGGTTTGGAGCAGGCAGTAGGTGGTACGCTACTGCTATCTATATCATCGAGGGACCTTGCACATTTAGTAAGCCATCAGGGCCATCACTACATTTTATAAGAATAAGATCTGGAAACGTCCACTGTAGCTAATTCGTTGCATGTTCGAGTTTGTCGGAGCACGTACAGGATTAACAGCAGAAAAAAGAAAGAATTTTTTTTTTTAAACGGGGTTGCTTCACCCTTCCACATCCCAACACTTTTCTCCAGTTCAGCCTTCGTCTTCAGAGCAAATTCACCAGAAATTATCAAGACTTTTCCATGAACTTTCTATGTGTCTGAGTCATCGTTAATTTGCGAAACGTCTCGTAAAGTGACATTTTATTTATACTTCTAAAGCCGCTCCTGGAGAGGGAGTCGCCGACCCCTGTCAACTGTTCTAAAGATCTGAGATGAAATCTTAGCTTCACTACGATTTTCTTAATCTTTGTCCTCTGATCAGCAGAAATCCCTGGTTCCATTTAAAGGAGGTTGTTCACCTTCAAAACAACTGTCTGTTTTCAGTAGATCTCCAGAAATAACGACTTTTTCCGATCACTTTCGTATTTTCTATTTGTGAAAAGAAAGTGTAAAGTGTAATTTTTCTACCCTCAAAAGCAGCTCTGGGAGGGGTCGCCGACCCCCAACAACTGCGTTCTATGTTATACATTTAATGCATAACATATTCTTATCTCTGGAGTTCATCAAAGGCAGTGTTAGAATTGAAAATAGTTGCTAATACTCCAGAGACGCTGCGCCTGAAAATGTATCAAATAAGGCGCAGGATTTATCAATGCGTCGAAATTTAGAATAAAAAAAAGACCAACCGAAATGATTTAAAAAAAACACAAAGTTATTTTTCCCCAGATACAATAGGCCCGTGTTCGTTTTCGCATTATAAGCCAGTCAAGGGACATCAGTGTTGCTTCTCTCCGAGCGTTTGCCCTGCGGCATTAAAAGGTATAATTCCTCCACACTTGCACAGCAGAAATAGTAGCCAGTGTGCAGGTCCAAATCCCGTGGAGTATTTAGTATGAAACCATATTCCCGCCCTTGGAGAAAATCCGTCACGAGCAGCTGGTTGAATAATAGCTGGATGGGGATTACTTTCTGTTTAATAAAAGTAACTGCGCTGCTTGTGTCTGGCCTGAGAGGCCGACGTTTTGTCTGTTAAATGTTATGTTCCATATTCAACTGTCTTCCTGCACATGAAACCTAGTGTGAAAGAAATCACGGCTATGGAACCTGTTATCCTTGCCAAACATGGGCTTCCGCGACAAGAGGACTCTTTCATGCGTAATTTGGTCTGCCACATACCGAATTTATAATATAATATTGAAGCAGAGTAAATTAACCCAGTTAGGTTGGTTTTGCTTCCACCTGTAGTGAGGAATTATATTATATCTGACGTTTATTGCACTCATAGCAGTACAAGGAACTGTTTTTTTTATTACAAGACGGTAAAAGGAAATTAAAAAAATTGAATTAATTTGGATAAAATGAGTCTACGGAGATGGTCTTCCCCGTAATTCTGAGCTTTCTGGATAACAAGGGGTTTCCCGATAAAATCCAATATACCTGTACTGTACAGTAAGAAGCTCATTGTCTGCGCAGATGACAGCTGACAACTGGCTGCCTTTGGATGCTCTACAGTTTGAAACTCATGCGGAAGGATTCTGCATCCAACTCTGTAGATCGAATTGGGAAAAAGGTACCTTCTGTGACACCTTATGAGCAACACTGGGGCTTTTATATAAGAGAGAGAAGCGGAACGTAAAGTGTCAGGCAGGTGGTGTCATTCTGTAGTTTTGCAGAGGAACAATGAATGACATTCAAACCCATTTAGTGACCTGGTAGTCACCCGATGTGACAAGATTTCCATGTACCCCTATTAAGGACGACACCCCACTGATAAGCACAGCAGCTCAATCTATATACATTGGAAACTAATGCATCTGTTTCGTATCTGATAACCAATTATCCAGGAAAAGCTCAAATTCACCGAAAGTGCTGTTCCCACATAGACTACCCAATGATCATATTTTAAAAAATTACTTCCCTTTCTATGTAATAATAAAACAGTAGCATATACTGTATACCAAGTTCAGACATAATTAAATTCCTTATTCGGAAAGCAAAACCAGCCTATTGGGTACTTTAATGTTTACATGATTTTCTCTAGACAAGGATGAAAGATCCGAATTACAGAAAGATCCGTTATCTGGAAAACCCAGGTAAGAGCATTCTGGAAGTTCTCCGCGGTGTGAGGTTGTTTGTGGTCTTTTTGTTGTTCAACTCATATAGTACTCAGTCTCCTCTT